>NW_027185516.1:0-256978 GCF_040183065.1 Periplaneta americana
AGATACCAAGGGGATCACTTGAAATGTGTCATAACATGCCAGTAAATTGCATTGTTCAAGCTATATCCTGTGTTATTTTTATATTTCTAAACTTTACAGTTACTTTAGGACAGCATGCTGAAATTCGTCAGAACCAACTGCCAGACCCTGTACAACGAATTAGAAATGTTGGTACTGCTACAATCAATTGAAATTAGCACACAAGCACTATATTAGATTTTGTAGAAAATGAAAGCTGTACTATAATAATTTATTTAATATTAGGTAGGTACCTAATAGTTTGTGTTATGTTCTTAATGTGTATTTCATAGTTGAATAATATCGTTTACGTTACTTAAGTGGGTGATGGGTGAAATTTCTATTTTCTACATTTTTCAAGCTACGTTCTTCATTTATTGTACACATAATCACGGTGTGATAGATAATGTTGTGGTGAGTTTCGTTTCTGTGAGTCAATTAGTTTCTGAGTTATTAACAGAAATATTCTGAAAAATCTGCATATTTCAAAATGAAATGTGTCGCTCAGTTTTTAAGTAAAATGTTCGAAATTTTTTTAGAAAAACATCACATATCTCTTTTTCTTATCTTTACTGCAAAAGGGGGGGAAATTTTTTATAACCACTGCAAAAGTACATTCTATTATCCATGTGCTAAAAAGGATAAATGTTCATCTTCCCTCTTGCTTAAAAAAGTCCCTTGTGCAGACGCTTGTATTTCCCTATTTTGACTATGCTGACATTTTACTGACTGACCTTTCCAGCGACAACAAAACAAAACTTCGTGCTTATAATTTGTGTGTACGTTTTGTAAGCAATGTTCGTAAATATGATCATATTACTCCATCCCTGGAAACAATAGGTTGGCTTAAACTAGATAAAAATAGAAATTTACATTCACTTCTCCTTCTCTTCGAAATCTTGAACTCTTCTATTCCTTCGTACCTGTCGTCTCGCTTCACTTACCTTTCTTCCCACCACAATCTGAACACACACTCTCGCCAGGAAACAATACTAGCAATACCATCCCATCGCACCTCCTCATACTCATCCTCTTTCACAATAGCCCTGCCAAGACTCTGGAATTCGTTACCTGCTAGCATCAGGGACTGTCGAAATAAAATTCAATTCAAACGCAAACTTACTAGGCACTTGATCAAATTGAGACTCGTTCAGACATGGTTTCTTATAAATAGTTCTCTTAATCTATCACAAAATATCTCAATATATGGTAATTTCATCACTATAGAATTTTGTTATTCCAGGTTTAATTTGTAATTCAGTAAATACAAAAATATTCTTTGTTCTTAACTTCTATGATAAAATGTCTAGCTTTCATTAATCAGGTAATCTTGTCGTACTTTAATTTTTATTGTAATTGTAATTGTAAATTTAATATTAATTGTAATTTTATTCTTCATATTATAGTTGTAATCCCCTGGTAGAGGGGCAGAGAAGGCCTGATGGCCTTATCTCTACCAGGTTAAATAAATAAATACTAAATACTACTAAATAAATACCTAAAAATATAAATTTTCCATTGCCACTACAAATATTTCATTTTTTATTTAAAAAAGTATTCATTAATCATAAAACCCATGCGTTATTTTGTTAACCATAGTGTGTAGAATATGCAGTAAAAATTTCATGTTCCTAGCATTAAAATAGTAGTAGTAGTAATAGTAATTTATTTACCATAAAGATCTTTACAAATCATGGCTTCGTCAATCTTATTTCTAAGTCTTAATCTAGTTTCTGATTATACTATAGATATATTTATGAATTTCTAGCTTTGTTATTGCAAGACATCTGCTGACATGATTTAAGAAGGACTGTATCTAAGATAGTATAATAATAATAATAATAATAATAATAATAATAATAATAATAATAATAATAATAATAATACCAACAATAACAACAACAATAATAATAATAATCATAATCATAATCATAATAATGTTAACAGCAATAACGACCTATATGCCTTCACAATTACACATTAGTAGGCACTTTCATGCAAGGTCTAAAGACATAAATTCCTCTACAGTATATGGCATATGATGCAGCAGCAACCTGCTGACCATGCTTTTAAACTTCTTTTGTTTACTACTTATTATGGAGCTTGGAATTTTATTATACATATTTATGCCGCTATGTAAAATACTTTTAAGACTTGTGGTAATTCTATGAGTGGAAAGATGGATATGACTTGATGTTCTCGTTTGATACATGTGGTAGTCTGAATTCAATTTGAATTTTGCTTTGTTTTTATGAATGAAAGACACTGTTTCTAGAATGTATATACAAGGCACTGGAAGAATTTTGAGTTCCCTAAAAATTTCTTTACTTTGCGACCTTATAGGTGCTTGTTTCATTATTTTGATAATTTTCTTCTGTAGCTTAAAAAGTTCCGTTATTTTGCTTGTTGCGCCCCATAATGGTATGCCATACTGAATCTGGGAATGTATATAGCCAAAATACATAGATCTGAGAACTTCATTAGAGGTTGTTTTGTTTAAAATTCTGAAAGCATATATATAACCTGACAAAATGTGCTGAAAAGAAAATGTGAGAAAACAGTTTGTAAAATTTGCGTGGAATTGAAGTTCAAGGGTGCAGCCATTTTATATATTGCATAATTTTTATGCTGTCGAGTGCCACAGAGCATTGAAACATGCTCAGCATATAAATAAGAGCTTGCCGATTCATTTTTTTACAAGAAAACGTAAATGCTGTTTTTGACTGAAAATGACCAAAATTTCACCTTTAACCCCCTTAAGCAAAATAAAATGCCACATGTAATATCAACATAAAGATAGCCCGCCGTTGACATAAGACAGCTGATAAGCATGCAAAATGAATCATTGTTTACTCCCGCTGTAGTCCAGGAGTAAAAGGTTAGTAGAATCCACAGACTTGCATTCTGCTGTGAATTTATAATCTCTAATGATGAGGGAAACTAATACCCTGATGAAACTTGTAACAACACCAACCTCTTCGGCTGACTGGAATTTGAATTCGGTCTGTAATGTGGAAAAGATGATGTTGGTGAAGTGGTTTGGTTGATATGTATGTATTGTAGCTTACAGTTTGTGATATTTTATTGTTTTCTTTTTAGTACTGTTCCTGCTGACATTGGTTGCACTAACTGCATTCACAACTCTGCTTACGGTTTATCCTGTGGAACCTTTAGCCAAGTTCTTTGAATTGGTGCCAATTTCAAAGAAGCATGACCGCATGGACTTCAGACCGTGGCTGCTTGCATTCCCAGCTGTTCATCTAGTAATTTCTTCAATAATTGAGGTGAGTGAACTTGATATTTATAGTCCTGTCGCTCTTATTTCCGGCAGCCAATCACGTTGCAGGTCGGCTACATTTAAACGTGTTCGTCTTGCCATTCGCTATTGATGATGTAATGAATTTCCTAAGGCTCGATAAATACTTAATATAATCGTCAGCCATTTTGGCTCTTTCGTTGGCGTTCTCAGAAATCACACGAGGACGTTATTTGCCGCTCAATTATTTGCTCAATTACAGTGCGTTTGATTTATTATCATAGGAGCTACGACATGATAATGTTTAACAGTGAAGCAAATAGATTCCTCATCTGGTAGCTCGGCAACGAAGGAACAAAAATGGCGAACGATATTACCTACCTAGACTTTATAGAGCCTTCACTTCCTAAGACGTAAGCAAAGGGGAGGAGTCACACCGGAAATAACAGCGACACGACTATAGTTCATTCATCCACAGTGTTCTACCCAAGGTCAGGTCTTTCACTGCAAACCCAGCATTCTCTAATTATTCCTATTTTCTGCCTTCCTCTTAGTCTCCGCATATGATCCAATATCTTAATGTCGTATACCATCTGATATCTTCTTCTATCGCGAACTCTTCTCCCTTTCACCATTCCTTCCAGTGCATCCTTCAATAGGCAGTTTCTTCTCAGCCAGTGACCGAACCTATTCCTTTTTCTCTTCCTGATTAGTTTCAGCATCATTCTTTCTTCACCCACTCTTTCCAAGACAACTTCATTTCTTATTCTGTCTGTCCATTTCACACGTTCCATTCTTCTCCATACCCACATTTTAAATGTTTCTAGTTGCTTCTCTTCACTTCGTCGTAATGTTCATGTTTCTGTTCCATACAGTGCCACACAAAGCACGTCACTAGTCTCTTCCTTAGTTCTTCTTGCTGCAGAGGTCCGCATTTTTTCTATTAAAAGCTTCCTTTGGCATTACTGTCCTCCTTTTGACTTCCTGGCAGCAGCTCATGTTACTGCTTATAGTACAGCCCAAGTGATATTTAGTTCTAGGTTAAATGTTTCTTTAGAACACAAATGAAATCTGTATATTATCACGGTGCTGCAAACATAAAATTAAGACTGTAAATGCATTTTTAATCAGTTAATTTTGCGTGTAATTACACAAATGAAGCTTTTTTCGAAAACATGACAAAGGGATATCTTTTTTGGCTTATTCTTCGCGTTGATGTCTTACCACTCATACATCTTAATTCCCAATACTGTTACCATAAATGGGATTCAAACTTCAGACACAAATTATTATTTTTTTTCAGCTAAACTGTTATTCGAATACCAAAATGACATTCTACTTTTTAGTTACTTACAACCTAAAGATTCTGTTCTTAAAATCAATGTAGTCATACTCCTTTCACTCTGTATAAAGACAGTAGAATCAATGGCTACTTATTACTTATGGCTTTTAAGGAACCTGCAGGTTCATTGCTGCCCTCACATAAGCCCGCCATCGATCCTTATCCTGAACAAGATTAATCCAGTCCCTACCATCATATCCCACTCCCTCAAATCCATTTTAATATTGTCCTCCCATCTACGTCTCGACCTCTCCAAAGGTGTTTTTCCCTCAGGCCTTCCATCTAACACTCTTTATGCATTTGTGGATTCATCCATACGCACTGTGTGTAATTTAGAGAGTCTAGCTGGCCAAAAACCATTTTTCGAAAACTAATCACTCAGTTTTCATAAAATTTGGTATGTACCTTCAATTATCGGAGTGAATAAGTTTTCAGTAACGAAAATGAAAATAGCAACTAATTTTGAAAATAAAATTAGCAGTATTGTAAAAAAAATTTAAATTTGAATTAAAAAAATAAATTAAAGTTCATAACGTGGAATGCGCTTAAAATTGAAAGAGTAAGAAGGAATATTGCTACATGTCATACTCGTTCAGAAGTCAGATGCATCCCCATCAGAATCTTTATCCATGCTGCTAGTGTCTCCTTCAGCAGCACCAAGTAATGGAGGCTCGGAGAGTAACTGCAGCACTTCTCTTGAAATTGACCGCGATTTTCTCTCCTTAATTTCCTTAAGCTGATGATATAAGGGTCGAAAGAAATAAGTAGCCTGAGCAAAAGATACTGTAGATATTTGTTTCTTTTCTTGATTTCTTCTTGTGAAGACTTCTCTGAAAAGTCTATTATTATCTTTGTTCCTCGTTTCCTGGGCTTCCTCAGATAGTTTACCAGTAGGTATAATAGTGTCCTGTGACCTTCTGTCCATGAACCAAGAATTTGTGAAGGGTTGTACTGTTATTGCAAGTTATCTTGAACCTTACATCCCCTAAGTCTGTCTTTCGACCTGCTAGGTACGGCATGTACTTATCAATGTAACGGCACGGCAAGGATGCCCCTCCCTCGGGTAATGTGACTCTTTTCAGAAAACGTTGGTTCTTTCTCTTTATGGCTCTCTACTGTAAAAGAACTTGGTTCACTACAGACATCATCATCATCTCACGACACTCCAGTTTTGAGAGGAGAACATGGCTTCATAGCAGGATATAATTAACCTGTAATGAGTAAGTATTTAAATATAATCGTGTGTACACTCCTCTCTCATCCGGGCTGGGGACTGGCAATGGCGGAGTTACTACAGCTACTTCTATACATTATATAGGCCTGCATGACTTACACCTTCAGCTAATATGTACATATTATATAACAATATTTTACAGGCTTATTATTTGAATTTACATTAATTTACAATTATACACAATCTATATCCCTATCATTACTACCATCGTCTTCAACGCTTGGTCCAAAATTAATTATTATTTCGTCAATGGCATCATCCATTCGGAATTATCTTCTTAATCGTAGGTACTACTTTCTGAACAAGAGAGAATTCTTCGATTGTATCCCAAATGACATGTTGATCGAAGTTGTCCATTTCAACTTTACACAAGTCCTAATTCTGAAATGAAATAATATGTTTTGCAGAACTATAACAAAATAATAACTTACAACAGTAATTCATTATGTCGCTCACAGTACACAACTATTATAACAATAATTTCTAAACATTACATACCTATTCTTTCTCGGAGTAGTGTGAGGTTCATTTGGTTGTAATTCAATATTCTTCTTAATTCTCGTCACGGAATTAATACTTTTTCTAGAGTATTTAGCCGCTCTCTCATATTTCTTATCAAGAGGTTCCAGCAAACATTTGTTTAATTTTTCTTCTTCGCAACACTTAATTATATTTGCGATAATTTCTCTTTCTCCGCTGTGGATAACAGCATTAGTTTTTCTCTGCGATGGTGTGATTTCACCACAATTACTACCCTGTGGTTGCTGCTCCATGTTAACACTACTGGTACGCAGTGAAGGAAACAGTTCTATGTTTCTTGACAAGAGATTATGATGCGGAGCATGCGCAAACAACTTAGTTGGCTCCACCCACGTCACGTGCTTCCTTCCCTCTGCCCCTCTGTCCCCGCTCAGGAAGTTCAAGATAACTTGCATTAACAATAGGCATATAATACAATTTGTGCAAGAATAAATACCGGGTGGACGAGACGAAATGCCATCGAAGCTACAGAAAACTAGTTGCTGGAGTGTCACTACCTGCTCCCAGGTTTATGGACCTGTTATTCTCCGTCTAGATCCCGTGCAAAGTACATATGAATTAGTTCATAAGGTCTAATTGAATGATTAACAAAAATCTAGCAATAATTCATAATTTTTTAATCATTCTTGTATGCAGTAATAATGAGTCCACCAATTTACTCAGATGTATGCCACAATCAAGACAATATTTTCGGACTACCAGATCCCGTGCAAC
The DNA here is from genome assembly GCF_040183065.1 of Periplaneta americana. Taxonomy (NCBI): domain Eukaryota; kingdom Metazoa; phylum Arthropoda; class Insecta; order Blattodea; family Blattidae; genus Periplaneta; species Periplaneta americana. The sequence goes on from NW_027185516.1 coordinate 7,105, forward strand.
AAAATATTGCAGAAAGCAGTTTTCAGTTTTGTGCTGAGTGCCGAGTGTGTAAGTTGTGTCATGAGGTACAGTACAGAACGCACTTTTTTTGTAATACTTTCGCAAAAAAGTCTTCGTGGAGAAGTAAATGTTCCATCCTCAATTTCTGGATTCCCCTGTACTGGATAAAACAACAAAATACCAGCTAGTAAAGAAGTTCAAAGAGACAAGATCTGTACAAAATAAGAAGCTTCGTGTGAATAAACGTATATTAACAGAGGACAAATTGAATGAAATAGGTTTTCGGTTAGAGCAAAGCCCTCACAAATCTTTGCGCCGTTTAGCACAACAAGTAGGGATAACTAAAACATCTGTTCAACTCGTCACTAAACTATTAATGTTAAAACCATACAACACCCGCGTAGTGCACAAGCTTTTGGCTCCTGGAGACGCAGCTAGGATTCATTTTTGTAATTGGTACCGTCCTAGAATGAGGTAAACTTTTACGTTTTTATCGTACCGCATGTTACTTTCACTATGGCGGTAAGGTTTTCTTGTTTTCATTGTACCGCATATTACTATTGCGCTTTGACAGTAGGAAGGCCACTCCTATAGCATGTGGAGGACGCTAGACTTTCGGTTAAGCGGTGGTGTTTCTTCTTGTCCACTTGATATAATTTCCTTGTCTCCCTTGCATACATGCCAAATGTCCGTTTATCAATATTGCAAACCTGCAAGAAAAGGTTTTCAATATTACATATGTAGACGACTTATTAGATTTTCATCTATTCCTGTAAGATATGCGAAAGCGGAAACCTCCTTGAAAAATCTTTTGCTGTATTTCCATCATTTTATTGCGACTGCTTTGCAAAGTAGATCACTTGCCATCGAGCGAAAGAGGTCACTTGCCATCTGGCGAAAGTAGGTCACGTGCCACCGAGCGAAATTAGGTCACTTGCCACTGAGGGAAAATAGGTCACTTGCCACCGAGCGAACGTAGGTCACTTGCCATCTGGCGAAAGCAGGTCACTTGCCATCGAGCGAAAGTAGGTCACTTGCCATCTGGCGAAAGTAGGTCACTTGCCATCTGGCGAAAGAAGGTCACTTGCCACCGAGCGAAAGTAGGTCATTTGCCACCGAGGGAAAGTAGGTCACTTGCCACCGAGCGAAAGTAGGTCACTTGCAATCTGGCGAAAGTAGGTCACTTGTCACCGAGCGAAAGTAGGTCACTTGCCATCGAGCGAAAGTAGGTCACCTGCCATCGAGCGAAAGTAGGTCACTTGCCATCGAGCTAAAGTAGGTCACTTGGCATCGATCCAAAGTAGGTCACTTGCCGTCGAGGGAAAGTAGGTCACTTGCCATCGAGGGAAAGTAGGTCACTTGCCAACTGGCGAAAGTAGGTCACTTGCCACCGAGCGACAGTAGGTCATTTGCCACCGAGGGAAAGTAGGTCACTTGCCACCGAGCGAAAGTAGGTCACTTGCGATCTGGCGAAAGTAGGTCACTTACCATCGAGTGAAAGTAGGTCACTTGCCATCGAGTGAAAGTAGGTCACTTGCCTTCGAGCTAAAGTAGGTCACTTGCCATCGAGGGAAAGTAGGTCACTTGCCACCGAGGGAAATTAGGTCACTTGCCATTGAGGGAAAGTAGGTCACCTGCCATCGAGGGAAAGTTGGTCATCGAGGGAAAGTAGGTCACTTGTCTTTGAGGGAAAGTAGGTCACTTGCCATCGAGGGAAAGTAGGTCACTTGCCACCGGACGAAATTAGGTCACTTGCCACCGAGGGAAAGTAGGTCACTTAAAGTCGAAGGAAAGTAGGTTACTTGCCACCTAGCGAAAGTAGGTCACTTGCCACCGAGGAAAAGTAGGTCACTTGCCACCGAGCGAAAGTAGGTCACTTGCCATCGAGCGAAAGTAGGTCACTTGCCACCGGACGAAATTAGGTCACTTGCCACCGAGGGAAAGTAGGTCACTTAAAGTCGAAGGAAAGTAGGTCACTTGCCACCTAGCGAAAGTAGGTCACTTGCCATCGAGGGAAAGTAGGTCACTTGCCACCGAGGGAAAGTAGGTCACTTGCCATCGAGGGAAAGTAGGTCACCTGCCATCGAGGGAAAGTTGGTCATCGAGGGAAAGTAGGTCACTTGTCTTTGAGGGAAAGTAGGTCACTTGCCATCGAGGGAAAGTAGGTCACTTGCAATCGAGCCAAAGTAGGTCACTTGCCACCGAGCGAAAGTAGGTTACTTGCCATCGAGGGAAAGTAGGTCACTTGCCACCGAGCCAAAGTAGGTCACTTGCCACCGAGGGAAAGTAGGTCACTTGCCATCCATCCAAAGTAGGTCACTCGTCATCGAGAGAAAGTAGGTCACTTACCACCGAGCGAAAGTAGGTCACTTGCCACCGAGGGAAAGTAGGTCACTTGCCACCGAGCGAAAGTAGGTCACTCGTAATCTGGCGAAAGTAGGTCACTTGCCACCGAGCGAAAGTAGGTCACTTGCCACCGAGGGAAAGTAGGTCACTTGCCACCGAGAGAAAGTAGGTCACTTGCCATCTGGCGAAAGTAGGTCACTTGCCACCGAGCGAAAGTAGGTCACTTGCCATCTGGCGAAAGTAGGTCACTTGCCACCGAGCGAAAATAGGTCACTCGCCATCGAGCGAAATTAGGTCACTTGCCATCGAGCTAAAGTAGGTCACTTGCCATCGATCCAAAGTAGGTCACTTGCCACCGAGGGAAAGTAAGTCACTTGCCACCGAGGGAAAGTAAGTCACTTGCCACCGGACGAAATTAGGTCACTTGCTACCGAACGAAATTAGGTTACTTGCCACCGAGGGAAAGTAGGTCACTTACCATCGAAGGAAAGTAGGTCACTTACCATCGAGGGAAAGTAGGTCACTTGCCACCGAGCGAAAGTAGGTCACTTGCCACCGAGAGAAAGTAGGTCACTTGCCATCTGGCGAAAGTAGGTCACTTCCCATCGATCGAAAGTAGGTCACTTGCCATCTGGCGAAAGTAGGTCACTTGCCACCGAACGAAATTAGGTTACTTGCTACCGAACGAAATTAGGTTACTTGCCACCGAGGGAAAGTAGGTCACTTACCATCGAAGGAAAGTAGGTCACTTACCATCGAGGGAAAGTAGGTCACTTACCACCGAGGGAAAGTAGGTCACTTGCCACCGAGAGAAAGTAGGTCACTTGCCATCTGGCGAAAGTAGGTCACTTCCCATCGATCGAAAGTAGGTCACTTGCCATCTGGCGAAAGTAGGTCACTTGCCACCGAGGGAAAGTAGGTCACTTGCCAACGAGCGAAAGTAGGTCACTTGCCACCGAGTGAAAGTAGGTCACTTGCCACCGAGCGAAAGTAGGTCACTTGCCATCGAGCGAAAGTAGGTCACTTGCCATCGAGCGAAAGTAGGTCACTTGCCATCGAGCGAAATTAGGTCACTTGCCATCGAGCTAAAGTAGGTCACTTGCCATCGATCCAAAGTAGGTCACTTGCCACCGAGGGAAAGTAAGTCACTTGCCACCGAGGGAAAGTAAGTCACTTGCCACCGGACGAAATTAGGTCACTTGCTACCGAACGAAATTAGGTTACTTGCCACCGAGGGAAAGTAGGTCACTTGCCACCGAGCTAAAGTAGGTCACTTGCCACCGAGGGAAAGTAGGTCACTTGCCACCGAGCTAAAGTAGGTCACTTGCGACCTAGCGAAAGTAGGTCACTTGCCATCGAGGGAAAGTAGGTCACTTGCCACCGAGGGAAAGTAGGTCACTTGCCATCGAGGGAAAGTAGGTCACTTGCCATCTGGCGAAAGTAGGTCACTTGCCACCGAGCGACAGTAGGTCATTTGCCACCGAGGGAAAGTAAGTCACTTGCCACCGAGCGAAAGTAGGTCACTTGCGATCTGGCGAAAGTAGGTCGCTTGCCATCGAGTGAAAGTAGGTCACTTGCCATCCATCCAAAGTAGGTCACTCGCCATCGAGGGAAAGTAGGTCACTTGCCACCGAGGGAAAGTAGGTCACTTGCCACCGAGCGAAAGTAGGTCACTTGCCACCGAGCTAAAGTAGGTCACTTGCGACCTAGCGAAAGTAGGTCACTTGCCATCGAGGGAAAGTAGGTCACTTGCCACCGAGGGAAAGTTGGTCACTTGCCATCTGGCGAAAGTAGGTCACTTGCCACCGAGCGACAGTAGGTCATTTGCCACCGAGGGAAAGTAAGTCACTTGCCACCGAGCGAAAGTAGGTCACTTGCGATCTGGCGAAAGTAGGTCACTTACCATCGAGTGAAAGTAGGTCACTTGCCATCGAGTGAAAGTAGGTCACTTGCCTTCGAGCTAAAGTAGGTCACTTGGCATCGATCCAAAGTAGGTCACTTGCCACCGGGGGAAAGTAGGTCACTTGCCACCGAGGGAAAGTAGGTCACTTGCCATCGAGCGAAAGTAGGTCACTTGCCACCGGACGAAATTAGGTCACTTTCCATCGAGGGAAAGTAGGTCACTTGCCACCGAGGGAAAGTAGGTCACTTACACACCGAGCGAAAGTAGGTCACTTGCGATCTGGCGAAAATTTTTAATGGTAATAATGTCACCAAACATTCTTAAGTTTTGTAGTTCTTAATATTGAATACACAGCTGTACTCGGAAAACTATACATCAGAGAATCAGACCTGTAAATTATTTTTATACGTTATCAAAAAATTACACAAATGAAGATCGACATATTGGCATTATGATGTGAAAGAATCTGACCCATCTGAAATCTAAGTATGTCAGCAATCCTGTAGGTCATGGCCTCCGTGTAATAGGTTATTGTTTATTGTAGTGTGTGTTTTGTTTTATTCTGAAATGCAATTAATTAGTTCTCAAAACTGACGAAAGCTGGATTTTGGAAAATAGGAAACTGATGTAGGAAAATTGACATTTCACTGAAAACTACTATTTTTCTGAAAAACTTTGGGTTCCAAGCTTCAAAATGAGAGGTCATTTATTAAAATCCGTTCAGCCGTTTTCCCGTAATCTTCATTACCAGTTCAAATTATATATATATAGATATTCTCAGGTGAACCTGTTTGTAAGGAGCACATTTTTAATACGTTTCATTCACTTTATTATTAATTAGCCTGCTTTATATTCAATAATAGTATTAAATTTGATTTAATTGTATTATTTTAAACATGATGGCAAATATACGCGAACACTTAATTTAAAAAATCAGTGCTGAGTGTTGCATATTTTTTTAGGATGTGCCTGAGGACCGTATGTATGTTTCAGACATGTGTTGCAGACACGAGGTGGTTGAAAGGGTTTCTTCATTGTTTGACAAGAAAGAAAAGCCCCAAGAACAGGTACAAAAGAATTGATCTGGATTTGTCTGCCAACAACTCTTGGTTGTTTGAAGTGAATTCCTGAAGGTGCCATTATTTCAGTTTTGTTAATATTTCTTTCTTGGATATGTGTGTGCCGAGGTATGTATATTTAAATTTCCCAGTCTTTGGTATTTGAACTACATTTGGGAGCTACTATTAATAAGCTTTTGTGATACTGGGAAGTTTTTATGTACCTGATGAAATGTATTTGTTTGTTGAAATGTAGCTTGGAAATTTCATTTATTTACATGAAATGATGTGTTTCAATCAGAAATAGGAAGGAAGATGTTCGTGTGGTACTAGATAAGCTACCTCACTAAGCTCATGATATGCTTTGATCTTTTCAAATCGTTTAAATGTGGATGTTTAAATGAATAAATGCGATTTGTTTTTGTTAATAAAAAATATGTGCAGCCTACAAATGTTAGTCATTACGTTTTAGTTTCTTACTTTATGTACAACAGATAGAGATCTTATGGTGCTACAAAAAATACATTTTGAGATTTTGACGGAATAAATGTTTCCAGCATCTTTGATATTGGAAAGTGGTTTCATTCTTTGTAAACTGTTGCTTCTTCTTTTCATATTTATGTCTTCTTTAGCATAAACTTGGCCCCTACTTCCCATTTCTAGATTACAAGAAAGAAATTACTCTCATAAACTTTTCTATAGGTGTCCTAACTTTGAATTCTTTTTGACATTCACTGCACATGTTCCCATCATGCTTCTTATTGGTTTTATATCTTCTCGTATACTATGTTCAAAGAGAAAGAAAGAATTTTATTGTATTTAAAATCTCTGACTTGTTCTACAGGAGTGTGTGCTATTAAGATTTATGCCTGTGTTGGTCATTTTCCTGTAAATGCTCGTATTTTAGTTTTTTTTTTTTATATTTCAAGTTTATAATTTTTTGTTATTAAATATAATATTTGTGATCTTGTAAGGAGTAGGCTGCATCCGATTGTAGTAGATTCTTCTTAACAATCTCTGTTCTTTGGTTTGCCTTTGTTGTCAAAATTCATATTATAGAGTAACACGAACATTGCATTTTTATTTGTGTTGTTAAAGAGCATTCTGTTGATTTTATTAATCAAATGGAAACATTTCTGGTTCATGAAATATAACAACATAAATCGTCAAATACTGTAACTAATTTTTTACAATATTTGTTATTTGTTTGTGACTGTATTGATTGCCGCTGTCATTAACTCTACAAAGAAACACATCTTTCATGATATTGCAGTTAATTACTATAAAAATAATGTTGTTATTTATGTTAGATTTTTCCAAGTTAAATTCCAGTGATATGTGCCTTGAATTTAAACTTGTATCCTTATAAATTCGGGCACTGTTGTTTTTATAATGCGACTGCATTTGTCTCTGAAGCATGCAGATGAGAAAAATAAGGCTACAAATAGACTGATGTTGGATTAAGGTTGTTCAAGATCATGAAATCATGAAGTCTTGAAATTATCCATCGAATTCTTTCATAATAGTTGTAAATAGCCACTCCCCTTTGAAGTCTTCCTTAATCATTTCGAAGTCTTGTGACTAATGCAATAGTTAATGCTAAATCAGTGTCTTTTAACTTCTTCAATCTCTATTCTTAAAAACTGTAAGCAATGCATACATTGCTTAGAATTTAGATAACAACTGTGAAAGATTTTAGGGGAATCTGTTGATAAAAGTACATGCCATATTTACTCGCGTAACAGACGCACTTTTCTCCATAATTTTTGGATTAAAAATCCAGGGTGCGTATTATATGCGAGAAAAAATTTTAGGGGGAAAAAATCATAACCAGTGGCGTAGCATGAAATTTTGAGCAGGGGAAGCTAACTCAAGTTGTTTTTCTTGTACATATGAGGAAACGTATTACAAAAATATAGTCTTAAAATAAATAGTAGTCAATGTCAAGTCAGCAGTCCGAAGATTGGTTGGAACCTCGTAAGTAACACCAATAAGGCATAACCTCAAATGGTACATAGTAAAATATGATTTCATATCTCCAACAAATAGACACGGTCATTTGTTTTTTAAATCGCACTTTTGTTCGTAAGTCAGTCTTGATAATAGAATAATTGTCCTAAAAATTCAAGTAAATCGGTGTCAGGAACTGTTATTTCACTCATTATTTATTATATCAGCCACAGTGCACACTAACACTTCAACTGAACACAACTCACGAAAGGGATAACTCGGAAACTACATTATTTTCAATGTAAAAGCTAGCTTCTTGCGAGCCTTGCGACCAGGGTAGTTCAGTTAGAAAGGGATGGAAAATCTGCGGGGTGGGTTACACAGAAGGAGTGAAAGAAACCAGTTTGCTTGGAAGCTGGTGTGCGCAGGCTTCTTGTTTACTGCTGCATCACAAATCATCCTGAGCTGCCGCATCACAATATTTAACGCATTAAATATAAATTCTATTAAAATTAATAAATAATTTTGTTCATAAAATGCAGGTTTATTATGAAATTATTATTAATTGGGGAAGCTTAGCTTTTTAGCTTACATTGATGCTATGCCACTATCATAATTACATGACATTCCACGTGAGAATCACAGCTATTTTCTACATCGGACATTCAAATAATATTGAAAATGATCGATTGTACAGCTTCAAGAGCAGTAATTGAAGTGAGTAACATACGATATGAATAAAATATGTAGCACAGTGTAACCTAAAACTAAATACAAATAAAGCAAAAACTAGGTATACGTTTTGAGGGTAGCACTACCACTATTCTTATCTTACAGTCAAAACTGTTATGCATACATTATGTGGGAATTTTTTTTCCCTACATGTTACTGTCAAAAATTATTCGATGGCGTCTATTACGCGAGTATATACAGTAGTTACAAAGATTTTAACACACTTTTATGTGATTCTGATATAGGTTATGCTGTAAATGTAGGTCTAGAGGTTATAAAATACCAGTAGTTAAAAAAAAATTGTCAGAACATGAAGATAAACATAATTGATTTTCAGATTTGTCTACTCTTTACCAGAATACTTATTACTTATCTAAGAGTATATTAGTTATAAAATATTATGCTTTCTTCCTTCCACAAAATATTATTTCTTCAGTATTTTACGATAAAAAGTTTTGCATGATATAAATAATGTTTTAACATTTTTAAGACAAAAGACTTTTTAGAAAGGTTTATAACCGTTTAACTGCAATTGCTCTATTGTGATAATCGCTAAAAAGATTAAATATAATTATATACATTTTACCTAGATTAGTACATGGTTCTGTTGTTGAATGCAAGGATTTCCAACTTGTATACAGAATGTTCTGGATTTAAGGCCATGTATCTATGAAATTCTAAAATCTACAATTTTCATCTGATCAACTTGAAATTTTGACCATGCCAGCACATTATTATATTGATATTACTCACCAAATGTTGTTTAGCTGCGTCAAATAGTTTTTGAGATATTAATTTCTTTATTTAAGATTTATCGTTTTTTATATATTATTAAAATGCTCCTTATACCAAATGGAATATCACATAATACATAAAAATTTATTTTCGACTCAAGAGACTAATATAAACAAAATGATGAGCGGGCTTTCTTTAATTTAAATTAGTTTCGTAGAGAAAAAAATATTTTCTGTTATTTAATTTTTAATTTTGATGCGTATGAAATATAAACAATATTTTATAACAGTGGAACCAATGACTATTTCTCAAGAATTTCGCATAAGTTCTTTACTCATATATGTCTAAAGTTTTCCTGAAAATTTGAAGCAGATCGTTAAAAAATTGTTGTATGCAGAGTATTTTGAAAAGTTCGAAATACTGAAAAAATAAAAGCTGAGAAAAATAAAATTTAAAATTATACTAAGAATATCTGTACAATACCTCAATCAGTAGATTTAAAAGTCCCTAGTACCATATGTGGGATCTTCTGCTGCTTTCCACATATTTTGCTAGAAGTAAAAATATTAACTATGTGCTATCATAGGCCTACTTGTTGAATATTTTACTTTCCTGTTATTTAGTTATCATTGATGAGAATAATTTTTACTTAAACATAAAAAAGCTAGCCTCACTTTTTAAAACTGTTTTTAAAGTGTATGGGCCCTATTCATAGACATTCTTAGCGCGGGCTTCTGGTGGATGATCAGTGAACAAACGTTTTTCGTATTCATAAAACAGTGTTAGCGATATATGATATGTATCCATAACAAAACTTGCAACACTTGTGCAACTTCTATCGCTTGTGCATACTACGCATATACATACACATTCTGCGCATAATGGAAGTTAGGGCCATTTAACGGTAAGCATGACTAGCCGCTCCTGGAGCGAACTACGATCGAGATGGGACCGGCCCTATGGATTAGAACGGAGTTCGTCTATATAGCCATACTCGTATCGAGCAAATCGTCCTTGGCAAATCTCCAATCGAGAAACTTGAATCTAGCACAAACTACTCCCCATACTCGGACCGAGCACATAATGCTCGAAAAACTGGAATCGAGCAAATTCTCGGCAAATTCAGATGGAGCACATCCTGCTCGAGAAACTAGAATCGAGCACTACCTGCCCGCCATACTCGGATCGAGACCATGCTTGCCATACTCGTATCTAGCACACCATGCTCGAGAAACTCGAATGTCATGCGCGAGGGGTTCGGATAGAGTACGCCATGTTCGAGGGACTCGGATCGAGTATGCCATGCTCGAGGAACCCGGACCGAGCACACCATGTTCGAGAAACTCGAATCGAGTATGCCACGATCGAGTAACTGGGATCGAGTACGCCATGCTCGAGGAACTCGGACCGAGCGCATCATGCTCGATAAACTCGGATCGAGTATGCCATGCTCGAGGAACTCGGACCGAGCACATCATGTTCGAGAAACTCGAATCGAGAAAGTCGGACCGAGTATGCCATGCTCGAGGGACTCGGATCGAGTAAGCCATGCTCGAGAAACTCGAATCGAGTGCGCCATGCTCGATGGACTCGGGTCGAGCATATCGTGCATGAGACTAGAATCGAGCACAGCCTGCTCGAAATACTCTGCTCGAGCGCACCATGCTCGAAAGACTCGGCCACCATGTTCGGGAGATGCGGATTGAGCACATCATACTCGAGAAACTCGAATAGAGCACACCATGCTCGAGAAACTCCCCAATACCAAATGTGGGATCCTCTGTTGCTTTCTGCATATTTTGATAGTTTATGCTGATGTAAAAATAATAACTGTGCTGTCATACTCGTTGAATATTTTACTTCAACATAAAAAAGCTAGCCCCTCTTTTTGAAATTGTTTTTGAAGTGTATGTGTTCCAAATTTGGAGACAGATGAGCGTTTTGAAGTTATAAAAATGTTCTTTTGAAATTTGGGTTATACTGCACTTCGTTATAACTGTCCAGCACACTGAAATGAAAATTATGAAACTGAAAGGTAAATACAAACATAAAAACAAAAAAAAGTATTTTTCTTAATTTTTCACCATTATTTCACCGGTACAGACATTATCTGTTCTGGGGCTTGCATGGACTAACTCCATTATCATGATGCAGCGATATTTTCGTACTAGACATCACAATGGTGTGTAGCTGATTACTTATTACGTATTACAGATTCACCTAATTCGATCATGGTAGTGAGAAAAATACTATAATTCTTGGATCAGTGAAAGCTCTAACTTGCTCATGCAATTAACTTCGTAACTATTAAACTTTTATAGGCATGCTGAATTTATAGATGCCGAATGAACCCTTGCAATTGAGCAACACAGTTTGTAACACACACGAACTTTACTGCGTATTCCAGGCATATTCGTAAATATAAACTGAAACCAGACAGTTGCTTCATTTTCTTAAAACTATGAGGTATAGAAAGGGTGACGTTGTTGTTGTTTTCTAATGCCAGGAATTTGACAATAAAGTCATTTGACCTCTTGCACTCCAATATTTTTCAAAGATATTGTCATGGTTAACCACTGATGCACAGATTTTGAGATGTTCTGAATCCATTTCTTGATTTGAATTGCACAATGGACAAAGAGAATGGCAAGTTGTAGCCGATTTAAGTGAACACCATATTTTAATGTTTTGGTGGCTACTTCATTCACACACAACCCCCAGAATGTCTGGAGGACCACACCTGCTGTTGGTCAACGGGTCCATTGGACCTAGCTGGGAGATCATGTTGATCACCAGCTTTCCCTCCTTAAGCCACTGGAGGACGATTTTAGTGCCATAGCAGGTCAGCACTAGGAACAGAAAAGTAGAAAGAGGAGAAAGGAAAGTGAAATGAACCCCTAGGCCTCGAATGCTCTAATACTGTCGGGGTCGAAAAAAGTAAGAGTTCAGTCAGAGGACTGGATGGGAAAGGGTAAAGAAAGAATTAGGTATTGAATAGAGGAAAATTATACCAAATTCGGTCATTAACTCATCAAGCTGATCAGTGCTAATTGATGAGTAGCCCCTCCCTTTAGTGCAGCTCGTAAAATTATGCTTACTGACAGCTGCACCACGGGAAGGTAGGGATGGGACATTGGGTATTTGTCCAGGTTGGTTCCTTAAAGCCTTCAATGGGAAGGATTAATGGCTCTGCCCCCTGTATTCGGCAAATACCTTTTTGCAACCAGAAAGGGTGCAAGGCTAGCACACTGAGTTACAAAGCAAAGAACAAATATCAAAATCAGTGGCTCTTTACTTTACTAACGGTTTGTCTTGGAGTACACACAGTGAAGCTGTTAATATAATTTATCTGTTTCTAATGTGTGATTACGAAATTTTATTGTATACAGGTTGGAAATCTTTAAGTTGGAGTGAGTGTAGCTTGAATCTGTTAAGGATATCAGAGTTATTCTGGCAGTATACAATAGCTAGCATTATAGTATTAACTTTGGCAATAATTTGTGCACACTTTAAAACTATTACACCTGTATCAGTGTAGTGATGGGCACTATTGAATGCATATCAACAGCTAAAATTTACTATTGAATGAATTCGTTCAATAGTTTCATTCATTTTCGGTGAAAGCATGCATTTGTCTTTTATTTTATCACTATTAAAGTTAAAGAATTTCACTATATGATAACATGATCACTAATTTCTGTTAATTTAATAGTACTTTGTAGATTACAGGTACTTCTGGATTTATAATTTCAATAGTTGCTTCTACTACAGAATGACTGAATTATCTTCAAGTGGTCACGTAAATTCGATGTATTTTTATTATACCTATTTAAAGCCTCTTTTGCAAAGCAGGCATAATTCTGATTTTTCTTGCCTTTTTCTAGAAATCTCGCCAAATGGGTGATCTACTTCTTTTATTCATGCTGATAACACGATAAGCAGATGAATCACTTGCATCTATAATGAGGATATGCTTTCGGGTAACCGAATGATTTCTTAAATTGTAGTTCATGAAAAAATTACTTTCTAATAATTCGATGGTCCCCATCACTATATTATATTATTAAATTGTAAAATATATATGATATTGTATTTATTATCAGAAGTTACCACTGCATTGTATTATTGCCATATGCCTAGTCACAGATATATTTATTTTTATTACAATATTTAAAATATATTCTTCCCATAAATAAGAAAACTTTTCATCTACGTGTGCATAATACAAGACAATAGATTTGATATTTTCACAGTAGATGAATTATTGTGGTGTAGTTTTTGGTGATTTTATGGTTGGTAGTTTCAGAAGTGGAATATTCCCAGTGTTTTGAAACTACCGCTTTTCGACGTATTTTTAAATGTCCAAAAACTGTACCCCCCACTTCACCCCTCCCAAGAAATCTGTTGTTACAGCAGACTATAATCTATCATTTTTTCTTTTAATATTGAATAATCTCGAATGGGACATTTGTCTTTACCTTTCTGTTAACTTTCCTTTCTTAGCTTTCCCACTCCATAAATTAATGAAATATATGCTGTGCCTGTTCTTCATTCCATTATTATTATTATTATTATTATTATTATTATTATTATTATTATTATTATGTTTTGATTAACGTACCTTCAGTTTTGTGTGTTGTGGAGACCTTCCATTGTTATTTGTTCAGATTTTAACTTCTTTTTATTTATTTCTTACATAGTTGAAGTAAGGCATTTATATGTTTAACCTACCTTTTAGTTCGTCTTAGTCAAGGTTAGGAATTTGTTTGTGTCTAAACTCTGTCTCTGAAGCTATATTTCTTCCTGTCTCCATTGCACTTTGAGTACGTTTGTAAATTACCGAACCAACAATCCAGCAAAAATGTTTTCAACGAATGAAAAACTATGATTGTTATAAGATGCATTAATTCTATTTTTGTCCTGTCTCCATTATAATGGTTTTCTTCTTATAGTTTAGTGCAATGTTATGTTAATCACAGATAATGTTATCTTGAATACTTCGAAGTTATGTAACGAATGAAATAATACTATTAAGATAGAGATTAATAAATTCACTGTCATAATAATTGTAAGACAAGGGAATTTCATAGTATTTTTAGGTTATGTAGAAGGAATTTATGTACAAATTTAATGTTACCTGAGATTTTATTTGGATTCAGAGATTTCTGTATTCATTTCATACATAAGTCCAATCAGTCGCTCATTTATTGTTGTCTCAGTCATTGTCATTCCCCATTATAAGAGGCTGAAGGATGGCGAAGATTATGTCTACATTGCTACTAGGATCTTATCTACACAGTAGTTAAGTCTATCAGAGTCCCGCATGTTTTGTTTGCGCAATTGTTTTACAGTGAAGTCAGGTCACTTTATTGTTACCCTAGCAACAGAACTAAACTGAAACAAAAACAAAATTATTTTTTCATGCTAATAATGTGGTGTCAGCAGCAATTATGGCACATTTCAGATACATGGACCTCAAACATGGAGGTGATTCTTGTGATGTGATGTTGAAAAAATTATCTCGCTGTCTTTCAGCCTTGTTAATAACTTAGATTATGTTATTAAGTCATTTTGTTATTAGAAGAGTTGGGATTTTTAGGGGTAATTGTCTTAGGAAAAAGGAGGGGAAAAGGTGCTAAAATAAGATGAAAAAGTGCTGCTTCACTCAACTGTTTTGGCAAAAAAATGCTCTTTCTCCTATTTTATCTAATTGAAATTAATTTCGGAATATGTATTGTATGTCTTTCTCTTGTTGGTGACCATATTGAGGTCTTGAATTCAAGTTACATAGACCACCTTTATATGACAGTCCTCAGGTTTTTCCACTGCATTCTGCGTACTGCTACAGAAATGTGTTAGTGTAGTGGCACTGATGTGTGATTAGAATAGACAGTTGGAAATAATAATGAATATGTTAGGTTAGGTTTGGTGAGTGCAAGTTAGAGTAGTGCTTAGTGCGAATAGTGCCAGAGAGGGGAAGTTAGTTACCATCCAAATTTAACTTGTACCATTCTTTTGCCCTCTCTTACCTACTCCACATAAATGTATTAACCTGGAAGTGATCACTAGAGCTGAAGTGACACCAGGGGTTGTGGGTCAGCATTTCTCTCTCACTCACTAGCTTCTACGAATTTATGGTTATAACTTCTGAAGTTTCAATTTGAAGGCAGTGAAAGAGCAGTCATTGTTAGACCTCGGAGTTTTAGACACTTTTTTTATGTAGTAAACTTTATTGTACATAAATAAATACATTATAGTTGAGAATAACAAGAACAGGGAAAGGAAAAACAAAAATAAAATAAAATAACTTGACACTTGGCAATCCCAAAAGTACTGTATAGCCTCATATCACTATGACGTTTTCTTAAGAGACTTAAAAACTAACTTTTAGGCATCTAAAATAGGTCCTGAATTCATCAAAATAGGCGCTAAAAACGTAGATTTAGGCACCTAAAAATACAATTTCAAGCATCTAAAAATACCATTTTATGCAGCTAAAATGTAATTTCTATCCACACAGACTACAGTAACTATAAAAATGCAATTAAATAGCGAGTATTAAGCATTACAGTAGCTATACAGTGACAAAAACAGAAAAAAAAATATTGCTGTTAGAAACTTTATTTCTGTTAAGTCTTAAATTATAATTATCAATACTGGTACGTAATTTTTAATGAATTCAACGGCCTAATTGCTATAAGACTGCTAATACATATGTGCTCAAATTACAATTAAATTAATTAGTTTATCAGTGAGTTTGCAATTAACACATTATTCATAATTGACATTGCAGTACATAACAATGTTTTTCTCTAATTGCCTTTTCTTAGGATTATTTTATAAGCGAAAAAAATTCTTCTCGATGATACCGAAGCAGTGGATGCATATTTAAATCTAGCAATATTTGTCATGTTGATTTCTTTAGGGAGAACTACATCCTCCCGGTTCGTAACATTCCTACTGTCTGTTCAAGTGCTCAACAAAACCAGACACCTTCCAGGAATTTCTTTATTCCTACAACCAAACTACAGAGTGATTTATATAGAACTGACACATTTTTTTCTTTAATTATTCCGTTGGAAATTCATTCAATGACCCAATTTTAGCACCAAATTAAGCAGAATGTTCTGGAGTTTCGATTCCTTGTCACTAGATGCGCAGATGTTTATTCCTATTGTTGGCAGCCTAAAGCCATATAGGGTTACGGTTGTTCATCAGCTACAGGAACCAGATAAGGATAAAAGATAGAATTATTGTCGTTGGTTTCAGACGTTCATTGTGCAAAATCCTGCCATATTGTCCATCACATGGTTCACAGATGAAGCATGGTTCCATTTATCCGGTTATGTGAACTCACAGAACTCGCGCCATTGGGCCATCGAAAATCCACATGTCATCCATGAAGCACCTATGCACCTGGTTAAAATCGGAGTTTGGTGCGCAATATCTGCACAGAGAATAGGGGGCCAATTTTTTTAACCAGACTGTGAACACTGCAGAGTACCGACTGATTTTCATGGAGTTTGTTGAGCAACTGGCCGATGTAGAGCTGAGTCAAGGATATTTTCAGCAAGATGGCGCTACATGCCATACATCAAATGAATCCATGGAACTAATTGCAAGTTTCTTTGACGACCGAATAATTCCCAGGAACCTGTGGCCACCGAGATCTCCGGATTTGACAACGCCGGACTTCTTTCTATGGGGTTACTTAAAAGACAGGGTTTACGCCACATGTCCCCGGACATTGGACGATCTGAAGCACAACATCACACAGGAGATTCAAGCCATTGACAACAGAGTCCTCCAACGAGTGGCCAGATAACATGGAACGTGTTGAGTTGTCCCTTATGCAGGATGGAGGACATTTTCAACATTTGCTATAGAGGTAAATAATCTCCCAAAATTCCTCTACATTTTAGGTATAATAAGTTGACGCTAGCACAATTAGTTTTGAAACAATTAATGAAAGAAATGTGTCAGTTCTATATAAATCACTCTGTATTACAGGATATTTGGACTAAATGCATCTCATGACATTCAAAACTTTCTCTTGAAATCATGTTTTCATAATTTCCGTCTTTTTTTTTTTTCAGTACACATTTTGTCAACAAATAAATGCAACTATGACTCATTTGTAGACCTATTAAAAAAAAAAAATAAGTGTAAATTATTGTAGAAACTAAAAATTGACGCTGAAAATACTACATATACCATTAACATCACAAGCCATGATTACAAAACTTGCATATATAAAATTTTAAAATAACACCACCGCCAAATTGACACTAACATCGAAATCTTGGAAATTTTAAAACTAATCTCCTTAAAAATAAAACCACTTTGACGGAACTGTAACTGTATTTCACGCCTGTTGATCTGGAATTGCGCACTGGTGTGAATTCGATTTCTGCTTGGGTTTTTTCTGAGATTTTTACTAACTGTAAGGCGAATGTTAGGTAATCATCGACCTCATCTCGCCAAATACCATCTCGCTATCACCAATTTTATCTATGCTAAATAACCTAATAGTTGATACAGCGTCTGTAACTAAACAATATAAAAAAACAATTTCAATGATGATGGGAGGTGTAAGAAAAAAGGCTTTTCCATCCTGGTCAAGTCAGACCTATCCAAACTCTCTCTCTCTCTCTCCTCTCCTAATTGAATAATGTTGTGGCTGCCATATTGCTTAACATCATCACAATCTCCAGTACACAACTACTTACATTTTATGCTGAAATATGTTGCTTGAATGTTGATGTTCTCTTACTTCGATTGCTATGTTGCTTGGCACTAATTCTGAGCGTAGTTAACATTTCCTTTCTGTGTTAGTAACTGTCATATGAAGGTGTTCTAGTTTCATTAATTTGAGTCCAAAAGAACTCAATTTGATTTTGTGCGAGATCGTGCGTATTTGCTTGGTTTCTGCACAAAACCAATCCACGGAAAGTGTAAAATTCCACATTCAGTATTCCCAACCTAACACACATAACAATTTCCCTCTTCTTACCGCTTAAGTGACATATTGATTTTACTGCTTTAGGCTTTTAACATATTATTTTTTAGAGACGTTCAATATAGTAATAATTATAAATTGGAAACTTACCACTGCAATTTCACCTAAATTGCACTGTTAATTATTGTTTTTAAATATTTGCAATAATTAAGTAATCTCTACAACTCCACTAAAGTTACTGCATTCGTGATGCAAGTAACATTAAGGAAGCCATGAAAAAATCAACAAGATTCCAGATGCCGATGTTATTACTGCAATATGTTATATAAATAATATTGTTAAAATATTAAAATGAAAAATAAATCATTACATAACCTTACCGTTTGTTTTAAGTTCGCATTTATAGACTGGGGGAAAAAAAAAGACAGACGTATATCACTGCCTGCTGGAGTATAGTAATCACAGAAAACATTTTAAAGCAACAATGTTGAAGGTAGATAGTTTTGTTTTGCAAATTTGTCGTCATTGAACAGAAACCAAGATGGAGATTTCATTGCAACTAATTAGAAATTCGTCTTTCAGGTATGTAATAAACGATCGTCGCACAAAATAATGTACGATACACGAGTGGAATATTTTCTTTCAATTCTCGGAAATTAAAAAAGCTCAACTACGTTTCGCTTTTTCAAACTTTTCCTCGAACGTGAAAACTTCAACATACCGCTCTTGTAACGCATATTACTATTCCATGTTGTTGTTTCGTTCCGCATGACCTGATTTTTCCTGAAACCAGTACTGCAGCCCTGTATTTAGTGCTATGCCCATGGGCCTGAAAAAAGTGTGCTCCCCATATAACTAACTTATGCAGATCTTAGACATTTAGCAGTCAAACAGCAGGCCCTGGGTCTACGCATAAATACAGGCCTGTTTGTAACATTTACGTATATAAATAATTGTTCGTTATTTAAGTTGTAATAATCATAAATGTACATTTGCGTTCAAGTTACCACTTCCTGTTGATGATGTTTTATCTTATGTCTTTCATTTATGAAGTATTTTTAGCTCTGAATTTTATGTTCACTAACAACCAGTAATGAAATAAATGACAGTAGTTCATAGTTGTAAGAATTACGGATTATTTTATTGTGTGCTTTTCCTTCCAGTAGTTAATATCATCTTGTTTCATATAGATATGGAAATTTTTTACTGCTTTTTCAGTTAATGAGAAATTAGTGAAGTTATTATTTTTATGCTCGACCATGCCCAAATGTAGTAATTATACACCTGGTAGCAGTTCTTTAATGCATGTCATTAAAGTACACCTATTCATTAAAGTTCAGCTTTTCGATTATTCCCGGATGTGCAATCGAAAGACAACTAGGGAAATGTCACGGAGGCTGGAAATCCAATACTGTCGCAGAAGGTTATGTTCTGTTACTATAATAATTAGCGTTAATTGTAAATAATATTCAAATAAATTCAATTTGTCATCTCGGTTTTCAATTCTAAATCAATTTCCAGGTTATATCAAGACTAATGTTCTCTAGGTTATATCAAGGTCAATGATATTCGTGCCTCGGAAAAAATCAATACTTTCGCGTCTGCGCACATCTCACAATTCAGGTCAATTCCGTTCGTTACTTAGGCCTACATAACCATAACATGAAACTTATGAATAATTTCAAGTTATAAATATGGTCGAGCATAAAAAGTCGTATGAAACTTGCCTATAATGGTAATTAAGACGCTCGTATGAAAATTATGCGCTCATTTCATAAACAAACATACTTGCGTCTTAATTACTACCATTATAGACTCGTTGCATAATGTACTATTCTGAAACTTTTTTTTATTTTAATATACTAATCATAATATAAAGATTTATTTTACAAAAATTTTAAGTCAGTTTTGATTGTGCTGCAAATTGTATTTTTTTTTTTTTTGTACAGAGGAGGGACCCAAAGGCTTACACTGCAGCCTGAGGCTTATTGTGCTTATCACTCGTATTCTTGTGAATGATTGGGTAACCAAACGGCCGCACTCTTGTACAAGTACAGCACGCCGCACTGTGAACTTAACCCAGGCTATTGTATGGATGATGATATGTGAATTAATGATGGCGAAATGAGTCCGAAGTCCAACGCCGAAAATTACCCAGCAATTCTGCTTCGAGTGGTTGAGGGAAAACACTGGAAGAAATCCCAACCGGGATTTAAACCTTGGCCCGCTCAAAATGAATGCACAGAATAAAATTAGCGCACATCCGTCTGAGAAAGCTCGTGTTTGGGCCGGTTCCTTTAAATAACACTTTTGTACAGTTTATAACAGAAATTCAATAAAATTACACAATTTAATCCAGTAACTACAGAACAAGAGTTACTGTGATAACAAGAGATGCTGGATAACTTTCGGTGTTTGACAATCACCATCTGATATGGAAAACAACGAGAAAGTAACTTATCTATAATCCATTTCCCATAAGAAGATGCTTCTTCATCATCATCATCATCATCATCATCATCATCATCATCATCTTCCTAACAGAAAATAGTCCTAGAAGGACTGTTTTGGTCTAATAAATTAGTTTAAAATAAATTAAAATAAAATAAATTATATTAAATTGAATAAAATTAAAATAAATTAATATGAAGTGAATTAAATTTTAAAAAATTTAAAAAAATATCAGAAAAGGAGTTAAAGACAAAAATTAATTAAAGAAAAAATATCGAAAAATTGAAAGGAAATAAAACCCCCTCACCCCCCCCCCCAAAAAAAACAAAAAATTATCAAAACATTTTTTCAAAAATTTTTAAAACTTTCAAAAACTAAAAAAAAATTGAAAGGCAGAATTTAAAAGAAATACAAAAAACTAAAAAAATTAATAATGAAATTGAAAAAAAAAAGAATTGAATTCAAATAAAATAAATTAAATTAAAATAATTTAAAATAAAGTAATATAAATTACATTAACATGAAGTAAATTAAATTTTATTAAATTAGATAAATTAAATTATAATAATATGAATTAATATAAAATAACAAATTAAATTCAGTTGAATTAAAATAAAATAAATGAACACAAATTAAAATAAAAAATTGAAAAAAAAAATTACATTTAATAATAATATATTTATTAAACACACTGTGTATATTAGTACAATTAAGTACATTTGAGTAAAGTTAGCATCGTTTGCATAGTGGGATAGTGTCAATGTTCTTTCTTTGCATTCGATGATATGGTATGTATCGCAGGGTCCTCCACATATGGTGCACTGACATCCGTCGGTGGGGCTGTGATATCCCTTGGTTAGGCATATTCGGTGATGGGCTGCTACTCTCGTGTATAGATGGCGCAGGTGGTAGTTGGCTTCCTTCCATTCGCTGTTTGTCATCGCTGGGATGCTGAGGAGTTTATGGTTAATGTCTTTTGCTTTTTGTCGCCTGTCTTCCAGGAATCTGGTGCTTTGTGGTGTTGGTACCAGGCTGTGAGTTGCCATCAGGTCCTCTATGAAGTAGGTTGTGTCTGCTGAGATATATGCTATTCTGCTTTGCGTGTATTTTGAGATGCAGAGCATTCTTTTCAGGTAGGCTGCTTTGACTCTCTCCAGCCGTTTGAGGTTGGAGTACGTGAGGTGGTTCTATATGAGTTGTATTCCGTATGTGGCAATGGGTGCAATCTTTATGTTGAAAAGCCTCAGAGCTGTCGTGACGGATAGTAGGCTCAGTTTCTTTATCTCGAAGGTCGCTTTCATTGCCCTTACTGCTCTGTCTTCGATGTGCTTGGAAAAGGCGTGGCCTGTCACTTGTAGTGTAAGTCCTAGGTACTTGTAGCTTTTGACTATTTCCAGTTCTTGTCCTCCGCAAGTGAATCTATCGGTGTTTGCCAAGGGTCCTCCTCTTCTGAATTTCATGACTTTCGTCTTGTCCCTGTTTATGACTAGGTCATTTTCCTGAGACCACTCTTCCAGTTTGTTGATGGCTTCTTGCCATATAGCCACATCCTCACTTCTTCTGTTTGTATCCTTTGTATCACATTGTGGGTAAGTACGTTAAACATAATGGGGCTTATAGGGTCTCCCTGCAGTACTCCGTTCGTTTGCTGGATTCCTTTGGATTGCGTTAGTCCATCGTGAATTCTGATTGTGTTCTCACGGAGGATGCTTGCTATGAGCTTGAAGATGTGACTTTCTGCGCTGAGTACTGGTTGCAGTTTTGCCAGGATTTTACTTCTGTTTACTCCGTCGAAAGCTTGATTATAGTGAACAAAAGCTGCAAATAAATAAAATTAAATAAAAAGAAATAAAATTGAATAAAATTATATTTAAATAAATAAATATATTAAATAAAATTAAATACAAATAAATAAATAAATAAAATTAAATAAAAATGAATACATAAATAATATTAAATATTAATAAATAAATCAATTAATGAAATGAAATGAAATTAAATTAAATATTAATAAATCAATAAAATTAAATAAAATTAAATATAAATAAATTAGATATTAATAAACTAAAGAAATTAAATAAAATTAAATAAAGATAAATAAATTAAATTAAATATAAATAAATAGATAAATAAAATTAAATATAAATAAATAAAACATCAAATTAAATATAAATAAATAAATTAAATTACATAAAATTAAATATAAATAAATTATGTAACTATTTAAATAAATGAAATATAAATATATATATATATATAAAATTAAAAAATTTAATATAAATAAATGGAATAAAATTAAATATAAATAAATAAATAAATGAAATAAAATTAAATATAATTAAATAAATAAAATTAATAAAATTAAACTCAAAGTCCGGGTTCCAAACTCCGGGCTCCAGCTCCAAAACTAGGGGTCCCAAACTCCGGGTTCATGTCCCAAACTCCTGGTTCCGGGTACCAAACTTCGGGTTCCGGGAACAAAAACTTCGGGTTCCGGGTCCCAAACTCCGGGTTACAAATTCCGGGCTCCGGCTCCAAAACTACGGGTCTCAATCGCCGTATCCCAAATTCCAGACCCGAACAATGGGTCACAAACTCCGGGTTCCGGTTTCCAAACACGTATGTATTCCATCCATAATTGGATCACATTTAATCCACGTATTTGGATCACATATGTAATCCATCCATAATTGGATTACGTATGTTTCCACACAGATTTGGATTACACATGTAATCCATCCATAGTTGGATTACACATGTAATCCATCCATAGTTGGATTACACATGTAATTCATCCATAATTGGATTACATATGTAATTCACACATTAGGATTACGTATGTAATCCATCTATACTTGGATTACACATGTAATCCATCCATAATTGGATTACATATGTAATCCACTCAGATTTGGATTACGTATGTAATCCATCCATAATGGGATCACATATGTAATCCATCCATATTTGGATTACATATGTAATCCACACAGATTTGAATGTCATATGTAATCCATCCATAATTGGATTACACATGTTTTCCACAGATTTGGATTACATACGTAATCCATCAATAATTGGATCACATTTAATCCACGTATTTGGATCACATATGTAATCCATCCATAATTGGATTACGTATGTAATCCACTCAGATTTGGATTACGTATGTAATCCATCCATAATGGGATCACATATGTAATCCATCCATATTTGGATTACATATGTAATCCACACAGATTTGAATGTCATATGTAATCCATCCATAATTGGATTACACATGTATTCCATACAGATTTGAATTACATACGTAATCCATCCATAATTGGATCACATTTAATCCACGTATTTGGATCACATATGTAATCCATCCATAATTGGATTACGTATGTTTCCACAGATTTGGATTACACATGTAATCCATCCATAGTTGGATTACACATGTAATCCATCCATAATTGGATTACATATGTAATTCACACAGATTAAGATTACGTATGTAATCTATCTATGTAATCCATCCATAATTGGATTACATATGTAATCCACTCAGATTTGGATTACGTATGTAATCCATCCATAATGGGATCACATATGTAATCCATCCATATTTGGATTACATATGTAATCCACACAGATTTGGATGTCATATGTAATCCATCCATAATTGGATTACACATGTTTTCCACACAGATTTGGATTACATACGTAATCCATCTATAATTGGATTACATATGTAATCCATCCATAATTGGATTACACATGTATTCCATACAGATTTTAATTACATACGTAATCCATCCATAATTGGATCACATATGTAATCCATGTATTTGGATCACATATGTAATCCATCCATAATTGGATTACGTATATAATCCACATAGATTTGGATTACGTATGTAATCCTAAACTCCGGGTAGGGATCCAAACTACGGGTTCCGGTTCCGATACACCGGGCAGGGTTCCAAAACTCCGGGTTCCGTTCCAAAACTTCGGGTTCCGGATCCCCAACTCCGGGTTTTGGGTTCAAAAACTCCGTGTTCCCGTTCCTAAACTCCAGGTAGGGTTCTAAAATTCCGGGTTCCGGTTCCCAAACTCCGGGTTCCAGTCCCCAAACTTCGGGTACGGTTCCCAAACTCCGGGCAGGATTCCAAAATTCCGGGGTCGCTGGCCCCAAACTCCGGGTTCCGGCTCCCATACTCCGGTAGGGTTCCAAACTCCAAGTTCCAATTCCCAAACTCCGGGTAAGGTTTTCAAAACTCCGGGTCCCAAACAACGGCCCGAAACTGGGTTCCGGTTCCCAAACTCCGGGTTGCGGTCCCCAAACTCCTGGTTCCGGTTCCCAAGCTCCGGGTTCCGGTTCCCAAACTTCGGGTTCCGGATTCCAAACTCCGGGTTCCGATTCCCTAACTCCGGGTTCCGGGTCCCAAGCTACGGGTTCCAGGTCCAGGTAGGTTTCCAAACTCCTGACAGGGTTCCAAAACTCCGGGTTCCGGGTCCCAAACTCCGGGCTCTAGGTCCCAAACTCAGGGTTCCAGTTCCCAAACTCCGGGTTCCGGTTGAATATAAATAAATAAATAAATTAGATATTAATAAACTAAACAGATTAAGTAAAATTAAATAAAGATAAATAAATCAATAAAATTAAAGTATAAATAAATAGATAAATAAAATTAAATACAAATAAATAGATAAATAAAATTAAATATAAATAAATAAAAAATAAAATTAAATATAAATAAATTATGTAACTAAATAATTAAATAAAATGAAATATAATTAAATAAAATTAATTACATACACATAAATAAGTATATATATAAAATTAATATAAAGAAATAAATAGAATAAAATTACATATATAAATAAATAAGTAAATGAATAAAATTAAATATAAATAAATTAATAAATAACATAACATTAAATATAAATAAATAAATAAATAAAATAAAAATTAAATATAAAAATAAAATTAAATGTAAATAAATAAATAAATGAAATAAAATTAAATATACATAAATAAATTAATTAAATAAATAATAAATCAAATATAATAAATATATAACTAAATCAATTAAATAAAATTAAATATAAGTAAATAAAGAAATATAATAAAATGTAAATAAATAAATAAAATATAATTAAATGTAAATAAATAAAGAAATAAATGAAATTAAATGTAAATTTATAAATAAATAACTCAATAAAGTGAAATAATATAATAATACAAATAAATAAATAAATTAAATACAATATTTGCCTAAATAAATAAATAAATCAATAATTAAAATTAAATAGAATTAAATTTAAATAAATAAACTCCGTGTTCCGGTTCAAAACTCCGGGTTCCTGATACAAAACTCGGCTTCTGGGACCAAAACTCCGGGTTCCGTGTCCCAAACTCCGGGTTCCGGGTCAGAAACTCAAGGTTCCTGGTTCCAAACTCCGGTTCCCAAACTCCCTGTTCCGAGTCCCAAAATCCGGGTTCCAATACCAAAATCCGGATTGCAAATACAGAACTCCGTCTTCAAAACTCCGGGTTCCGGTCAAATTCCGGGGTCCTTGTCCCAAATTACGGGTTCCGGTCCCAAACTCCGGGTTCCGGGTCCTAAACTCCGGTTTCCGGCTTCCAATATCCGGTCTCCTAGTTCCGGTTCCCAAACTCCGGGTTCCGGTTCCCAAACTCCGGGTTCAAAACTCCGAGCTCCGGGTCCCAAATTCCGGTTTAAAAACTAAGGGTTTCTGGTTCCAAACTCCGGGTCCCTATTCCGGGTACCGCATTCCAAACTCCGGCTTCAGTGTCCCAAACTCCGGGTAAAAACTTCGGGTTGCGGGCTTCCAAACTCTGGGTTCGGGTCATAAACTCAGAGATCCGAACACCCGATTCCTGGTCATAATGTCCGGGTTCCGGTTCCAAAAACTCAGGGGTTCCGGGTCCCAAACTCGGGTTCCGGGATCCAAACTCCGGGTTCGGGGTCCCAAACTCCGGGTTCGGGATCCCAAACTCCGGGGAAAAATTCCGAGCTCCGGGTCCCAAATTCCGGGTTAAAATTAAATGAATTTAAAAAAATTAATTAAGCAAATGAAGGAAATATACAATAAAGTTTTTATATCGTAAGTTTAAAAATATTCGAAAAAATAAAATAAATTAAAATAACAAAATAAAGTGAATCAAATTAATGTAAATCAATTAAATTGAATATAAATAAATAATATTACATATAAATAAATAAATTAGTTAAATAAATAAAATCAAGTATAAATAAATAAATTAATTAATAAATTAAATAAAATTAAATATAAATAAGTGTATAAATAAATAAAATTAAATATAAAGAAATAAATAAAATTACATAAAATTAAATATGAATAAATAACGAAATAAGTAAAGAAAATAATAGTAAATATAAATAAATTAAGTAATAAAATAAAAATTAAATATAAATAAATAAAATAAGATTAAATATAAATAAATTAATTAAATAAAATTAAATATAAATTATTAAATAAAATAAAATAAAATATAAATCAATAAATAACTGAAATTAAAAATAAATAAATTATTTGATAAATTATTTAAATAAAATTAAATACAAATAAAAAAATACATAGAATAAAATATAAATAAATAAATATAATTAAATAAAATTAATTGCAAATAAATAAATTAATTAAATAAATATAAATAAATGAATAAAATTAAACAGAAACAATAAAATGAAATAAAATATAAATAAATAAAATTAAATATTACTTAATGAATTAAATAATAAATAAATTAGATATAAATAAATAAAATTAAATATAAATAAATGATTAAATAAATTCAATTAAATTGAATATTAATAAATAAATGAAATTAAATATAAATAAATAAATTAATTAAATAAAATTAAATATATAAATAAATTAATTATTTAAATAAAATGAAATATAAATAAATAAATATATAAATTAAGAAAATTAATATAAATAAATAAATAAAATTAAATTATATATAAATAAATAACTAAATGAACAAAATAATATTCAATATATTATTGAATTAAAATTTTTAATATAAATAAATAGATAAAATTAAGTAAAATTAAATATAAATAAATAAAATAAAATTAAATATAAATAAATGAAATTAAATATAAATAAATAAATTAACTAATTTATTAAGTAAAATTAAAGATAAAATTAAATATAAATAAATAAATAAAATTAAATATATAAAATAAAATAAAATATAAATAAATCCATAAATAAAATGAAAATTAAATATAAATAAATAAAATTAAAATTAAATATAAATAAATAAATAAAATTAAATATAAATAACTTAAATAAAATTAAATATAAAAAATTAATTTTCACCGGTCAGGTTATTATAATTCATCCATTACATCGCCGCGACCGGAAGTGGACTATGAAAATATTCCCGTCGTCGACTTCGTCTGTTCGTCGTCATCGAATTCATCTCGTCGACTTCATTTCTTTGTCGTTGTCCATTTCGTCTAGTCGTTGCCGTCCACATTGTCTCTTTGTCGACTTCGTCTCGTCGCCGTAGTCGACATCGTCCCGTACTTGCCGTCGATTTCGTCCCGTCTTCGTCGACTTCTCGTCATTGTCGTCGTCGTCGACTTCGTCTCGTCTAATTTCGTCTAGGTGGCATTATCGACTTCGTCTCTTCGTAGTTGAAAGGTCATCTAGGTCACGTCGTCTTCCACTTCATCTCGTCATCGTCGTCTACTTCGTCTCGTCGTCAAAACCTTCTCGTCTCCGCCGTCGTCATGTACTTTTTTCGTCGTCGAATTCGGCCAGGTGCCCCGTCCAGGACGTCGGGATCAGGATTCCGGGTTCCGGGTCAAAGACTCGCGGACCTGGATAAAGAACAACCGGTTCCGGTTAGGGTTCTGGGACAACACTGTCTTCCGGGTCCAGGACAGCGAGTCTCGGGTTCAGGACTCAGGTTACGGGTGGACACCCAAACTCCCGCTTGCGGTTCCCAAACTCAGTTACGCTTCCCAAACGCCGGGTCCCAAACTTCGGGTTACACTTCCCAAACTGCTGGTTCCGTCTCCCAAACTCCGTGCTCCGGTTCCCAAACTCCGGGTTCCAAAGTACGGGTTCCGTTTCACAAACTCCGGGTTCCGGTTTCCAAACTCCGGTATCCGATCCCAAACTCCGGGTTTTGGTTTCCTAATTCCGGGTTCTTGTTCCAAAACTCCGGGTTCCGGGTCTCAAACTCCGGGTTCCCGGTCCATAACTGCGAGTGCCGATTCCAAAACTCCGGGTTCCGGTTTCAAAACCCCGGATTCCGTTATCCTAAATCCGGGTTCCGGGTCCCAAACTCCGGATTCCGGTTCCCAAACTCCGGGTTCCGGGTCCAAACCTCCGGGTGCCGGCTCCAAAACTCCGGGTTATGGTTTAAAAACTCCGGGTTCCGTTCCGAAACTTCGGGTTCCGGTCTCATACTTAGAGTTCCGGGTCCGAAACTCCGCCTTCCCGGTCCAAAACTCCAGATGCCGGTTCCAAAACTCCGGTATACGTTCCCAAACTCCGGATTCCGTTCCCTAACTCCGGTTTCCGGTTTCAAAACCCCGGGTTCCGATTTAATAAATCCGGGTTCTTGTTCCAAAACTCCGGGTTCCCATCTCATACTTCGCGTTCCGGTTCCGAAACTCCGGTGTTACGGTTTTAAAACTCCGTGTTCCGTTCCCAAACTCCGGGTTCCGGTTTCCTAAAACTGGTTTCTTGTTCCAAAACTTCAAGTTCCCGACCCAAACTTCGGGTTCCGGGTCCAAAACTCCGGGAGCCGGTTCCAAAACTCCGGTTCCGGTTTCAAAACTCCGCGTTGCGTTCCCAAACTCCGGGTTCCGGTTTCCTAAATGCGGGTTCTTGTTCCAAAACTCCGGGTTCCGGTCCCATAGTTCGGGTTCCGGGTACAAAACTCCGGGTTCCGGGTCCAAAACTCCCGGTTCCGTTCCCAAACTCAGGGATCCGGTTTCCTAAATCCGGGTTCTTGTTCCAAAACTCCGGGTACCATTCCCAAACTCCGGGTTCCGGTTCCCAAATTCCGGATTCCAGTTCCCAAACTCCGGGTTCCGGTTTCAAAACTCGGGGTTTTGGTTTCAAAACTCCGGGTTCCGTTCGCAAACTCCGGGTTCCGGTTCCAAAACTACGGGTTCCGGTTCCCAAACTCCGGACAGGGTTCAAAACTCCCGGTTCCAGTTCCGAAACTCCGGGTTCCGTCCCACAAACTCCGGGTTCCAGTTCCCAAACTCCGGGTTTTGGGTTCCAAAATTCCGGGTTCCGCTTCCCAAACTCCGGACAGGATTCCAAACTCCGGGTTCAAGTTTCCAAACTCCGGGCAGGATTGTAAAACTCCAGGTTCCGGGGTCCCAACCTCCGGGATCGGGTCCTAAACTCCGGGTTCCGGGTACCATACTCCGGTAAGGTACCAAACTGCGGGTTCCTGTTCCCAAACTCCGGGTATGGTTCCAAAACTCCGGGTTCCCAAAATAGGGGCCCCAAACTCCGAATTCCGGTTCCCAAACTCCGGGTAGGTTTCCAAACTTTCGGGTTCCGGTTCACAAACTCCGGGTTCCTGGTCCCATACTCCGGGTAGAGTTCCAAAGTCCAGGTTCCGGTTCCAAAACCCCGGGTTCCGGTTCCCAAACTCCGGGTTCCTTGTCCAAAACTCCGGGTTCCGGGTATAAACTCCGGGTTCCGGGTAAGAAAATCCGGGTTCAGGGTCCAAAACTCCGGGTTCCGGGTATAAAACTACGGGTAGTGTTTCCAAAACTCCGGGTTCAGGTCCCCAAACTCCGGGTTACTAGTCCCAAACGCCGGGTAGAGTTTCTAAATTCCAGGTTCCGGGTAAAAACTCCGGGTTCCGGGTATAAACTTAGGGTTCCGGGTCCACATACCGGGTAGGGTTTCAAAACTACGGGGTCCTCGTCCCAAACTCCGGTTTCCGGTTCCCAAACTCAGGGTTCCGGGTCCAAAACTCCGGGTTCCGGGTATAAACTCCAGGTTCCGGGTACCCAACTCCGGGTTCCGGGTCAACGCTCCGGGCAGAGTTCCAAAAATTCGGGTTCCGGGTCCCAAACTCCGAGTTCCTGTATCCACACTCCGGGTAGTTTCGAAAACTCCGGGTTCCGGGTATCCAACTACGGGTTACTGGTCCCATTCTCCGGGTAGTTTCTAAACTCCGGGTTCTGGTTCCCAAACTCCGGGTTCCGGTCCATAATTCCGGGTTCTGGGTCAAAAACTCCGGGTTCCGGGTCAAAACTCCGGGTTCCGGGTCCAAAACTCCAGGTTTCGGGTACCCAACCCGGGTTCCGTGTCCACAATCCGAGTAGGGTTTCAAAACTACGGGGTCCTCGACCCAAACTCCGGTTTCCGGTTCCAAAACTTCGGTTTCCTGTTCCAAAACTCCGGGTTCCGGGCCCAAAACTCCGGGTTACGGGTCCAAATTTCCGGGTTCCGGGTACCCAACTCCGGGTTACAGGTACCCAAATCCGGGTTCCGGGTACCCAACTCCGGGATCCGGGTCAACGCTCCGGGCAGAGTTCCAAAAATTCGGGTTCCGGGTCCCAATCTCAGAGTTCCTGTTCCCAAACACCGGGTAGTTTCCAAAACTCCGGGTTCCGGTTCCCCAACTACGTGTTACTGGTCCCATACTCCTGGTAGTTTCTAAACTCCAGGTTCCGGTTCCCAAACACCGGGTTCCGGGTCCAAAATTCCGTGTTCCGGGTCCAAAACTCTGGGTTATGGGTTCAAAACTCCGGGTACCGGGTATCGACTTTGGGTTCCAGGTAAGCAAATCGGGCTCCGGGTCCACACTCCGGGTAGGGTTCCAAAAATACGGGTTCCGTTCCAAACTCCGGGTTCAGGTTCCCAAACTCCCGATTCCGCTTTTCAAACACCGGGTTCGGCTTCCAAAACTCCGGGCTCCGAGTCCCAATCTCCGGGTAGGGTTCCAAAACTCCGGGTTGCAGGTCACTAACTACGGGTCCTAAACAAACAAAAATAAAAAAGCACATTGAAAATTATCCAAAAGATTTCCAAAAAGGCAATTTTTAAATAAACTTTAAAACAACGCTTTTAAAAAATATTTTCAAAAAACGTTTTTAAATTATTTTTCAAAAAAATTTTTACAAAAACAAAAGGTATTAAAAAACTGTTAAAAATTATTTCAAAAAATTTTTAATAAAAAAATTACGAAAACAAACTCAAAGAAATAATTTTTCAAAAAAACTTTATATTAAAACAAAAAAATTAAAAATTAAAAAAAAATTGAAAATTTAAAAATATATATATTTTTCCAGAAAATTTTACAAAAAAAAAGTAAATAGAAAAATTGTCAAATTATCAAAACTAAAAAAAAAGGAAATTTTCAAAATATTTTATTTTAAAAATAAATTTGGCAAAATGATTTTTAAAAAAATTATTAGCAATTTTAAAGATTTTTTAAAAATAAAAAAAATTTCCAAAACAAATAAAAAAATCACTTCCGAAAAAGTTTTCAAAAAAGAATTTTAAGTTTCAAAATTTTTTCTGAATTTTTTTTTCTTTTTTTTTTTGAAAGGATTTTTTTTTCAATTTAAAAAAAAAATTCAAAAAATTTTAAAAAATAATGAAAAGAAATTTAACAAAAAATGAGTTACAAAAATTAAAAAAAAAATGTTTTCAAAAACAAAAAAAAAAAAGAAAAAAATTTTCAGAAAAATTTTTAAAATCAAAATTCCATTTTGAAAACTTTTCAAAGTATTTTTATTTGTTTTCGAAATTTTTTTCTTAATTTAAAAAAAAATTAATTTGTTAAATTTTTTAAACTAATTCTACCAAATCCATTTTTAAAATAAAATATTTTGAAAATGTTATTTTTTTTAATTTTTTGAAAATGTTTGAATTTTTTTTAAATATCTTAAAAAAAAATTGTCAAATTTTCAAAAAATCTCAATAATTAAATTTTCAAAAAAATATATAAAAAAATTTCAAGAAAATTTCAAAAGAAATTTAAAAAAAATTTAAGAACAATTTCAATTTTGAAAATTTGTTTTCTGAAAAATTATTTTTTTTTCTTTTTTCAAATTGATTTTTGAATTTTTTTTTCATAATTTTTTTGGAAATTTTTTTTAAATTTTCTTGAAAATTATTTTTCAATTTGTCCAAAATTTTTCTCTTTAATTTTTTGAAAATTTTAAAAGATTTATTTTGGTTTTTTGAAAAATAATTTTTTTTTCTTTTCGAAATTTTTTTAAATTTTTTGAAAATTTTTGACAATTCTTTTTTGAAAAATAATTAAAAAAATATTGTCAAAGTTTGAAAAAATCTTAACCAAAACTTTCAAAAAGATTATTTTCAAAAAAAAAATTAAAAAAAAAAAATTACAAAAAAAAAATTTGAAACAAATTTTAAAAAACAATTTCATTCTTGAAAATTTTTTTCTCAAAATATATTTTTTTTTTTACTTTTTTTCACATCATTCTTGAACTATTTTAATTTTTTTCATATTTCCTTTGACAAATTTTTTTCTAAAATTTTCTTGAAAATGCATTTTTTTTCAATTTTCCAAATTTTTTTTTTATTTTTCTTTTATTTTTTTAATTTATATTTTGTTTCTTTGAAAAAATATTTTTTTGTTTTCCAATTTTTTGAAATTTTTTAACTTTGTTTTTGTAAAAATTTTTTTAAAACTTTTTTAACATTTTTTTTAGTGTTTTAAATTAATTTTTTTTAATTGCATTTTTGGAAATCGTTTTGATTTTTTCAATTTGGTTTTGGATTTTTTTAGTATAGGAACCGCTAGCCTTAGTTTATGACAGAAACCCGCATTTTGGGTTACGAACCCGACGTTAGGGACCCGAAACCACATGTTTGGAACCCTGATTTTGGGAACAGGACCCGGAGTTTTGAAACCGGATACAGGAGTATACGAAGCGGAAACCGTAATTTAGAAATCGGAAGAGGGAATTTGGAACCCCAAGCCTGAGTTTGTGACCCGCAAAACGGAGTTTTGGAATCCTACCCGTAATTTGGAACACGGAGTTTGGGAACCTGAACCCGGAGTTTGTGACCAGGAACCCGGATTTTTGAAACCCTACTTTGAGTTTGGTAACCGGAACCCGGAGTTTGGGAACAGTAACCCCGGAGTTTGGGAACCGTAACCCGGAGTTTTGGACCAGGCACTATGAATTTTGATCCCGGAACCCGGAGTTTTGGAACCGGAACAGATATTTTGGGATCCAGAGTCCGGAGTTTGGGGCCCGGAACCCGGAGTTTTCGAAACCTGCCCGGACTGTGGGACACGGAACCCGGAGTTTGGAACTCAACCCGGATTATGGGAACCGGAACCCGGAGTCTGGGAACCGGAACCCGGAGTTTGGGTACCAGAACTCGGAGTTAGGGGCCCGGGACCCGGAGTTTTTTAACCTGCCCGGAGTTTGGGAACCGGAACCCGGAGTTTGGGAAAGTAACCCGGAGTTTAGAACCGCAACCCGGGATTTGGAACCGGAACCCGGAGTTTGGGATGGAACCCGGATTTTTGGAACCGGAACCCGGAGTTTGGGGCTTGGAACCCGGAGTTTTTTAACCTGCCCGGAGTTTGGGAACCGGAACTCGAGATTTGCGAAAAGCAACCCGGAGTTTGGGTCACGGAACCCGGAGTTTTCGAAACCTGTCCCCGAGTTTGGCAACCGGAACCCGGAGTTTGGTAACTGGAATCCGGAGTTTGAGGACCGGAACACGGAGTTTGGAACTTTACCCGGATTATGGGAATCGGAACCCGGAGTTTGGGAACTGCAAACCGGAGTTTGGGTACCGGAACCCGGAGTCTTGATACCAAAGCCCGGAGTTTCGGCCCGGAACCCGGAGTTTTCTACACCTGCCCGGAGTTTGGGAACCGGAACTCGGGTTTTGCGAAAAGCAACCAGGAGTTTTGGGGCCGGTACCCGGAGTTTGGGAACTGAAACCCGGAGTTTCCAAACCTGCCCCGGAGTTTGGGAACAGGTACCCGGAGTTTGAGGACCGGAACCCGGAGTTTGGAGCTCTACCCGGATTAGTGGACCCGGAACCCGGAGTTTGGGACTCCTCCCGGATTATGGGAACCGGAACCCGGAGTTTGGGGCCGGAACCCGGAGTTTTGGAAACCTGTATGGAGTTTGGGAACCGGAACCCGGAGTTTGGAACGTTACCCGGAATGTGAGACCCGGAACCCGGAGTTTGGATCTTTACCCGGATTATGGGAATCAGATCCCGGCGTTTGGGAACTGGAACCCGGAGTTTGGGTACCGGAATCCGGAGTTTTGGTACCAAAGCCCGGAGTTTGGGCCCGGAACCCTGAGTTTTCTACACCTGCCCGGTGTTTGGGAACCGGAACTGGGGTTTTGCGAAATTTACCCGGAGTTTGGGGTCCGGTACCCGGAGTCTGGGAACTGGAACCCGGAGTTTGGGTAACGGAACCCGGAGTTTTCGAAACCTGCCCCGGATTTTGGTAACTGGAACCCGGAGTTTGAGGACCGGAACCCGGAGTTTTGAACTCTACGCGGATTAGTGGACCCGGAACCCGGAGTTTGTGACTCTACCCGGATTATGGGAAACGGATCCCGGAGTTTGGGTACTGGAACCCGGAGTTTGGGGCCGGAACACGGAGTTTTGGAAACCGGAACCCGAAGTTTGGAACCCTACCCGGATTGTGGGACCCGGAACCCGGAGTTTGGAACTTTACCCGGATTACGGGAATCGGATCCCGGCGTTTGGGAACTGGAACCCGGAGTTTGGGTACCGGTATCCGGAGTTTTGGTACCAAAGCCCGGAGTTTGGGCCCGGAACCCGGAGTTTTCTACACCTGCCCGGAGTTTGGGAACCGGAACTTGGGTTTTGCTAAATCTACCCGGAGTTTGGGGGCCGGTACCCGGAGTTTGGGAACTGGAACCCGGAGTTTGGGTAACGGAACCCGGAGTTTTCGAAACCTGCCCCGGAGTTTGGTAACTGGAACCCGGAGTTTGGAACCCTACCCGGATTAGTTGACCCGGAGTTTGGGACTACCCGGAATATGGGAACCGCAACCCAGAGTTTGGGAAGCGGAACCCGGAGTTTGGGAACCGGAACCCGGAGTTTGGGGCCGGAACCCGGAGTTTTGGAAACCTGCATGGAGTTTGGGAACCGGAACCCGGAGTTTGGAACCCTACCCGGATTGTGGGACACGGAACCCGGAGTTTGGAACTTTACCCGGATTATGGGAATCGGAACTCGGAGTTTGGGGACTGGAACCCGGAGTATGGGTACCGGAACCCGGAGTTTTTGTACCAAAGCCCGGAGTTTGGGCCCGGAACGCGGAGTTTTCGAAACCTGCCCGGAGTTTGGGAACCGGAACCCGGAGTTTGGTAACTGTAACCCGGAGTTTGAGGACCGGAACCCGGAGTTTGGAACTCTACCCGGATTAGTGGACCCGGAACCCGGAGTTTGGGACTCTACCCGGATTATGGGAACCGGAACCCGGAGTTTGTTAATCGGAACCCGAAGTTTGGGGCCGGAACCCGGAGTTTTGGAAACCTGCATGGAGTTTGGGAACCGGAAGCCGGAGTTTGGAACTCTACCCGGATTATGGGACCGGGAACCAGTAGTTTGGAACTCTACCCGCATTATGGGACCCGGAACCCGGAGTTTGGGAACCGGAAGCCGGAGTTTGGAAACGGGAACCCTGAGTTTGGGGACCGGAACCCGGAGTTTGGGGACCCGGAACCATGAGTTTTGGAAACCCTACCCGGAGTTTGGGAACCGGAACTGTGAGTTTGGGGCCCGTTTGGGACCCGGAACCGGGAGTTTGGTAATTGGAACCTGGAGTTTGGAATTGTGCCCGGAGTATGGGACCCGGAACCCGGAGTTTAGGACCAGAACCCAAAGGTTGGGATCCCGGAACCCGGAGTTTTGGAATCCTGCCCGGTATTTGGGAAATGGAACCCGGAGTTTGGAATTCTGCCCGGAGTTTGGGAACCGGAACCTGGAGCTTTAGAACCCTACCCAAAGTTTAGGGACCCAAAACCCGGAGCTTGGGAACTGGAAGCCGGCGTTTGGGAACCGGAACCCGGAGTTTGGATCCCTACCCGGAGTTTAGGATTACATACGTGATCCTATTATGGATGGATTAAATATGTGATCCAAATACGTGGATTGCATATGTGATCCAATTATGGATGGATTACGTATGTAATTCAAATCTGTACGGAATACATGTATAATCCAATTATGGATGGATTACATATGTGATCAAATTATGGATGGATTACGTATGTAATCCAAATGTGTGGAAAACATGTGTAATACAATTATGGATGCATTACATGACATCCAACTCTGTGTGGATTACATATGTAATCTAAATATGGAAGCTTACATAAGTGATCCAAATACGTGGATTACATAT
The DNA here is from genome assembly GCF_040183065.1 of Periplaneta americana. NCBI lineage: Eukaryota > Metazoa > Arthropoda > Insecta > Blattodea > Blattidae > Periplaneta > Periplaneta americana. The sequence goes on from NW_027185516.1 coordinate 43,662, forward strand.
GTGATCCATTTATGGATGGATTACACACGTAATCCAAATATGAGTGGATTACATATGTAATCCAATTATGGATGGATTTCATGTGCAATCCAAGGAGAGATGGATTACATACGTAATCCTAATCTGTGTGGATTACATATGTAATCCAATTATGTATTACATGACATCCAAATCTCTGTGGATTACATATGTAATCCAAATATGGATGGGTTACATATTTGATCCTAATACGTGGATTACATATGTGATCCAATTATGGATGGATTACGTACGTAATCCAAATCTGAGTGGATTACATATGTAATCCAATTGTGGATGGATTCCATGTGCGATCCAAGTATAGATGGATTACATACGTAATCCTAATCTGTGGATTACATGTGTAATCCAATTATGGATGGATTACATGCGTAATCCTATTATGGATGGATTACACGCGTAATCCAAATATGAGTGGATTGCATATGTAATCCAATTATGGATGGATTTCATGTGCAATCCAAGTATAGATGGATTACATACGTAATCCTAATCTGTGTGGATTACATATGTAATCCAATTATGTATTACATGACATCCAAATCTGTGTGGATTACATATGTAATCCAAATATGGATGGGTTACATATGTGATCCTAATACGTGGATTACATATGTGATCCAATTATGGATGGATTACGTACGTAATCCAAATCTGAGTGGATTACATATGTAATCCAATTATGGATGGATTCCATGTGCGATCCAAGTATAGATGGATTACACGCGTAATCCAAATCTCTGTGGATTACATACGTAATCCAATTATGGATGGATTACATATATGATCCAATTACGTGGATTACATATGTGATCCAATTATGGATGGAATACATACGAGTTTGGAAAGCGGAACCCGGAGTTTGAAACCGGAACCCGGAATTTAGTATCCGGAACCCGGAGTTTGTTGCTCGTTGTTTGGTTCTGGAGTTTGGAACCCGGAACCCGGGGTTTGGGACCCGTAACTCGGGGTTTGGGATACGGAGATTGGGACCCGTAATTTTGGACTCGGAGCCCGGAGTTTGGGAACCGAACCCGGAGTTTGAAAAGCGGAATCGGGAGTTTGGGAACCTGAACCCGGAGTTTGGAACGGAACCCGTATTTTTGGAACCCTACCCGGAGTGTGGACCCGGAGCCCGATTTGCTTACCTGGAACCCAAAGTCGATACCCGGTACCCGGAGTTTTGAACCCATAACCCAGAGTTTTGGACCCGGAACACGGAATTTTGGACCCGGAACCCGGTGTTTGGGAACCGGAACCTGGAGTTTAGAAACTACCAGGAGTATGGGACCAGTAACACGTAGTTGGGGAACCGGAACCCGGAGTTTTGGAAACTACCCGGTGTTTGGGAACAGGAACTCTGAGATTGGGACCCGGAACCCGAATTTTTGGAACTCTGCCCGGAGCGTTGACCCGGATCCCGGAGTTGGGTACCCGGAACCCGGATTTGGGTACCTGTAACCCGGAGTTGGGTACCCGGAACCCGGAAATTTGGACCCGTAACCCGGACTTTTGGGCCCGGAACCCGGAGTTTTGGAACAGGAAACCGAAGTTTTCGAACCGGAAACCGGAGTTTGGGTCGAGGACCCCGTAGTTTTGAAACCCTACTCGGATTGTGGACACGGAACCCGGGTTTTGGACCCGGAACCCGGAGTTTTGACCCGGAACCCGGAGTTTTGTACCCAGAACCCGGAATTATGGACCGGAACCCGGAGTTTGGGAACCGGAACCCGGAGTTTAGAAACTACCCGGAGAATGGGACCAGTAACCCGTAGTTGGGTACCCGGAACCCGGAGTTTTGGAAACTACCCGGAGTTTGGATACAGGAACTCGGAGTTTGGGACCCGGAACCCGAATTTTTGGAACTCTGCCCGGAGCGTTGACCCGGAACCCGGAGTTGGGTACCCGGAACCTGGAATTTATACCCGGAACCCGGAGTTTTGGACCCGGAACCCTGAGTTTGGGAACCGGAAACCGGAGTTTGGGACGAGGACCCCGTAGTTTTGAAACCCTACCCGGTATGTGGACCCGGAACCCTAAGTTTATACCCGGAACCCGGAGTTTTTACCCGGAACCTGGAATTTAGAAACTCTACCCGGCGTTTGGGACTAGTAACCCGGAGTTTGGGGACCTGAACCCGGAGTTTTGGAAACACTACCCGTAGTTTTATACCCGGAACCCGGAGTTTTGGACCCTGAACCCGGATTTTCATACCCGGAACCCGGAGTTTATACCCGGAACCCGGAGTTTTGGACAAGGAACCCGGGGTTTTGGAACCGGAACCTGGACTTTGGAACTCTACCCGGAGTATGGGACCAGGAACCCGGAGTTTGTGAACCGGAACCCGAAAGTTTGGAAACCTACCCGGAGTTTGGGAACCGGAATTCGGAGTTTGGAGCCCCTATTTTGGGAACCCGGAGTTTTGGAACCATACCCGGAGTTTGGGAACAGGAACCCGCAGTTTGGTACCTTACCGGAGTATGGTACCCGGAACCCGGAGTTTAGGACCCGATCCCGGAGGTTGGGAGCCCGGAACCTGGAGTTTTACAATCCTGCCCGGAGTTTGGAAACTTGAACCCGGAGTTTGGAATCCTGTCCGGAGTTTGGGAAGCGGAACCCGGAATTTTGGAACCCAAAACCCGGAGTTTGGGAACTGGAACCCGGAGTTTGTGGGACGGAACCCGTAGTTTCGGAACTGGAACCGGGAGTTTTGAACCCTGTCCGGAGTTTGGGAACCGGAACCCGTAGTTTTGGAACGGGAACCCGGAGTTTGGATCGCTACCCGGAGTTTAGGATTACATATGAGATCAAAATCTGTGTGAATTACATATGTAATCCAAATATGGATGGATTACATGTGATCCAAGTACGTGGATTACATATGTGATCCAATTATGGGTGGATTACATACGTAATCCTAATCTGTGTGGATTACATATGTAATCCAATTATGGATGGATTACATGTGTAGTCCGATTATGGATGGATTACATACGTAATCCAATTATGGATAGGTTACATGTGTAATCCAATTGTGGATGGATTACATACGTAATCCAATTATGGATGGATTACATACGTAATCCAAAATTTGTGTGGATTACATAGGTAATCCAATTATGGATAGATTACATGTGTAATCCAATTATGGATGGATTACATACGTAATCCAATTATGGATGGATTGCATGTATAATCCAAATTATGGAGGATTACATACGTAATCCAATTATGAATGGGTTACATACGCAATCCAAATCTGTATGGATTACGTACGTAATCCAATTATGGATGGATTACATGTGTAATCCAATTATGGATGGATTACATGTGTAATCCAATTATGGGTGGATTACATACGTAATCCAAAACTGTGTGGATTACATAAGTAATCCAATTATGTATGGATTATATATGTGATCCAAATACGTGGATTACATGTGTGATCCAATTATGGATATAATGCATACGAGTTTGGAAACAGGAACCTGGAGTTTGGGAACCGAAACCCGGACTTTGGAATCCGGAACCCGTAGTTTGTGGCCCGGAGTTTGGAACCCGGAACCCGGAGTTTGGGAAACGGAAATTGGCACCCGTAGTTTTGGAGCCGGATCCCGGAGTTTGGGACCCAGAACGCAGAGTTTGGTACCAGGAACCAGGAGTTTGTTACCGGCACCCGGATTTTGGGACCCGGAGTTTGGGACCCCTAGGTTTGGAGCCAGAGCCCGGAGTTTGGAACCCGGACTTTGGGAACCGGAACCAGGAGTTTGGGAACCGGAATCCGGAGTTTGGTAACCAGAACCCGGAGTTTCGGAAGCGGAACCCGGAGTTGTGGAGCCAGAGTTTGCAAACCAAAATCCGGAGTTTTGGAACCCCTACCCGGAGTTAGGGACCCGCAACCCGGAGTTTTGGAACCCCTACCTGTAGTTTGGGTCCCGGAACCCAGAGTTTTGGAACCGGAACCCGAAGTTTGGGTACCGGAACCCGAAGTTTGGGAACCGGAACCCGGAGTTTGGGGACTGGAACCCGTAGTTTGGTCCAGAAACCCGGAATTTGGGACCCGGAGTTTGGGACCCGTACCCGGAGCATCGGGCTTGGAACCCGGAGTTTGGGATACGGAGATTGAGACCTATAGTTTTGGATCCAGAGCCCGGAGTTTGGGACCCGGAACGGGAGTATGGGATCCGGAACCCGCTATCTGGGACCCGGAATTTGGTTACCGGAGCTCGGAGTTTGGGAGACGGAACGAGCAGTTTGGGAAGTGTAACCCGGAGTTTGGGACCCGGCGTTTCTGAAGCGGAACCCGTAGTTTGGGAAGCGGAAACCGGAGTTTTACCCGGAAACCATAGTTTCGGATGTTAGAACCCGGATTTTCGAACCGTAACCCGGAGTTTGGGAACCGGAACCGGGAGTTTGGGTGTCCACGCGTAACCTGAGTCCTGAACCCGGAACTCGCTGTCCTGGATCCGGAAGACAGTATTGTCCCAGAATCCTAACCGGAACCGATTGTTCTTTATCCAGGTCCGCGAGTCTTGGACCCGGAACGCAAAATAGTTTTCTCGGAACCCGGAATCCTGAAAGCGGAGGCCTGTATATAGATCCCGGCGTCCTGGACAGGGAACCTGGCCGAAGTCGACGAGGAATAGGAAGTACATGACGACGGCGGAGAAGAGACGATTTCGACGACGAGACGAAGTAGACGACGATGACGAGATGAAGTGGAAGACGACGAGACCTAGATGACTTTTCAACTACGAAGAGACGCAGTCGATAATGCCACCTAGACGAAATTAGACGGTACGAAGTCGACGACGACGAGGCAGACAATGACAACGAGAAGTCGGCGGCAAGTACGGGACGATGTCGACGTCGGCGAAGAGGCAAAGTGGACGGCAACGACTAGACGAAATCGACAACGACGAAGAAATGAAGTCGACAACGAGATGAATTCGATGACGACGAGCCAAAGACGACGACCAGACGAAATCGACGACGACGGGAATATTTTCATAGTCCACTTCGGGTAGATGTCATGGATGAATTATAATAAGTAGTATTTGTCAAAGATAATCTAATGTGAATTACTCTCTTTCAAACAAGGTTCGATGATGTAATTTTTCTGTAGCTTAAAAACTGCATTTCGAATATTTTCAAGCAAGACAGTAAGATGCAATGTTCATTCAAGGTTACTTAAGTTCATTAAATGTTGTACTCGTAGTGATATGCATCTTATTTTTAGATTTATGATTCTACTAGCTGTACCCGTGCGCTCCGCTGCACTTGTTACAAATAAATATAAAGTAATTACATAATTAAAATAGGACATCTGGTCCAGGGAAGATTCGTGTTTCGTAAAAGGATAAATCGTTTAATATGTTACTTAATTTAAAATTGTATTTAAATAATTAAAATGCGATGATTTTGGTCCTGAGATCACTCATTTAGTGCAATGATAATTCCTTTACCATGTTTCTTAATTGTTATTACATGCAAATAATTAAAATATGATCATTTGATTCAGAGAACATCCGTTTTTGGTGCAATTTGGTCCCATCAAAATTTTGCTTGGAATGAAACGTATCGGAAATAATTTTTAAAGAAACTTTTGTGATGTAATATTTTTCACAAAAATCAATAATAAGCGAGATATTTCGGTTTATTTAATTCAGGCCCCCTTATAACCCCCCTTTGAAATAAAGTATTTTGAATGCGATATAGCCTAAAATGTAAGTTACAACGAACTTAATTTATATTCCAATTTTCATCGAAATCCGTTCAGCCATTATCACGTGTAAAGGTAACAAACATCCAGACAGACAGACAGACAGACAGACAGACATACAAACAAAAATTTCAAAAAAGCAATTTTCGTTTTCAGGGTGGTTAATTATATATGTTAGGACCAATTATTTTTGGAAAATCGAAAATTACCAGAAAAATTTCGGCTACAGATTTGTTATTACTATAGATAATAAACACCATGCAAACCCCATAGCAGTCGGATTCATATTCAATACAGCAGCGGTCAGGTGGCCTGTAGTGGGATGCTGGCAGCCTTCACGCACAAGAAAATATAGATAGCAGACCCCCAGGGTCCACCCAGGCGCTCGACGTGTTAAGTCCTATTCAGCTGTGCACCCTGTTCACACCAGACTCAACTCTAGTCATACACATGTGTAGTTAGCCTCAATTGCAATGTAAGGTATGAACTCAATGACGTAAATACATGTTATGTTAGCTCACTAGTTAAGTACAAAGTGCTGATCGCTTCCAAGCAAAGAGTCCACAGGAAGCATTCCTCCTCCATGTCATTTTGTTTATATTCATATTACTTTATTGTCATAAAATACAAAGTATACAGGCATAGTCAAACATTTTTATTCAAATGTATATTTAAAAAATTATCATCAACATTATACAAACATTCCTTTCTTAAAATAGACTTAACCCTTTCTAACCCAAATTAAATTTACAAGCAATCCATGTTGAAACAAATAGCTGTATTAGGACCAAGTTACGGGAGTGGCAACATTTGAAACAAAACTATATTCATGAAAATGTATTGAAATAGAAATTATCCAGTAAAATTTACCTTCATATGTAACACACAAGTATATAAATGCTATAAAGTTAATTATTGCCATATGGTATCTATACGTAAGAAAGGGTTAATAAATATATCCTGTTCCTACATGCCTTAATAAACTTATAACACCGCTCATGTAATGCTATAGTCACTATACTGAAGGTTATTCATTACACATTGCATCTCTATCATCTACAGTACCTATTCCTTTAACACTTTCTCTTTACGAAATACTAGGCCTAATGACGTCAACATTTTATACTGTGAGCCTCCTATTAACACTAATTGTAACATATTGGATACTGAAAATCATTGACAATGAAATTAGCTTTTATGCAGTTTACAGTATGTCTCTTATTGTTAAGAATAATTTTTCCTCTATTCCTTTATACATATTACACACAAACACACACACGCGCGTATCTATAGTCCAATTAAGGTGTTCTTGAAATAAACTTGTATTATTTAACTAAACCACTGATTCTTTCAACTTTCTCTTCTCATCACATTGCAACTCTTTACGCGTCCAGCTGTATCATGTCACGAGGACAGTGCTGCCACACCAGTCTGCGACATGAACGAAACATCACTGTCAGGCAATCCAGCGACATACTGCCATCTACCCGAGGAACCAGTCTGCAAACATAAGCAGTGTTATAGCTGCAATATCTCTATGTTTGAAATCAACAATGCAACGAAGACATGAAATACATAAACAAGACGAAGCAAATGAAGAATGCCAAAGGAAAAATATTCATAACTGGAAAATCAAACATTGTAAACATATCCCACATTAGAATATATCACTATAATCATGGAATTAAATAATTACATTCAATTCAAAATAACGGTTTCAGTTTGCAACATAGCCACAATTTTGAACTAGGACTTGGTACCTCAATGAAGTCTTTTGCCCAATTTCAAATCTACATTTTGACCATTGCAAGGATAATAATTGTCAGAAAATGTGAAATAGGAGAAAGAGAACTGCAGATGGTGTAAGGTATACAAAGTACAATGCGCTTACTACTACAATAAATGTCCAAATAATTATCAAACTATTAAAATAATGAGTAAACATATATTTTTTAAAAAGTACAACAAAGGGGCTTAGAGATGAGACAAAAACAACATTAATTGCCATAATTTTGAAGAAATCTAACATTTCTAAAGTCGATGAGTACAGTACATAACAGCAAACAACAATCAGAGTCAGCAGGAATACCCTCACTGCAAGGGATGAAAAATGCACAGCTCAAGAGAACAACCCTAAAAAAAAGTGCAACGGATTAGATCGATTTTATTCGTGAATATTAGTAAACATGCGGGGATGTTACAGTGCAAAGATAGGGTCTCTGAGCTCCTTCGTTCTACCTGTGTCGAGAAAATTCTGTTTTGGAACGCCAAAATGACGAGGTTTTTTAAATATCACGGACTCTACCGTCCATATGCCTGGGGACAGAGAGTTGTCTTTTACACTACAGAAAGAGTTCGACGAGATCTATTCGAAAAATTTATCAACTTTGTTGTAATTACACATATGGCGGAGATATGGCGGCGAGAATATTTGAGGATTAGAAGTTGGTATTTTTTCTCGATAATCAGTTTGTATTCGAGATTCCCATTTTGATGATATTGTGTTCGAAGTAAGTAAAGGGGGAATAAAAGAACGCAAACCGTTCCACGATATGAACAATATTTCCGGAAATAATGACCCTACCGAGGAACGGGATACGGTCCTGCATTCCCCCTTGACTTACTTGTTACACGATAGCCTCAAACCGGGAATCGCGAACACAAGTTGATTTTCGACATTCTAGCCGCCATAATTCCTCAGTGCTTGAAGTGACAATAAAGCCGAAGAGTGCGTTGAATTCAGCTCCTCAAACTCTATCTCTGGTGTAAAGGACAACTTTCTATCCCCGTGCGTTTGGACAGGAGAGACCGGCAAAATTTAAAAAATCGGGCATTTTGACCTTCCAAAAAAGAAATTTTTCTACACAAGGAGAACGAAGCGAACCAGGGGCCCGCCCTTTTAGCTGTAGCATCCAGGTATCCTCAGTAATAACCACCGTGAAAATCCAGCAAATCCGCCGCACTTTTTTCTACACTTTTTTTTCCGGTACCTATGGTATTTCGGTCTCTAATTCCGGGAATAATGACCCTACCGAGGAACGGGATACGGTCCTGTATTCCCCCTTGACTTACTTGTTACACGATAGCCTCAAACCGGGAATCGCGAACACAAGTTGATTTTCGAAAAAAAAATGGGAAGGGTTTTAAACCACTATTCTGCCGACATTCTAGCCGCCATAATTCCTCAGTGCTTGAAGTGACAATAAAGCCGAAGAGTGCGTTGAATTCAGCTCCTCAAACTCTATCTCTGGTGTAAAGGACAACTTTCTATCCCCGTGCGTTTGGACAGGAGAGACCGGCAAAATTAAAAAAAATCGGGCATTTTGACCTTCCAAAAAAGAAATTTTTCTACACAAGGAGAACGAAGCGAACCAGGGGCCCGCCCTTTTAGCTGTAGCATCCAGGTATCCTCAGTAATAACCACCGTGAAAATCCAGCAAATCCGCCGCACTTTTTTCTACACTTTTTTTTCCGGTACCTATGGTATTTCGGTCTCTAATTCCGGGAATAATGACCCTACCGAGGAACGGGATACGTTCCTGTATTCCCCCTTGACTTACTTGTTACACGATAACCTCAAACCGGGAATCGCGAACACAAGTTGATTGTCGAAAAAAAATGGGAAGGGTTTAACCACTATTCTGCCGACATTCTAGCCGCCATAATTCCTCAGTGCTTGAAGTGACAATAAAGCCGAAGAGTGCGTTGAATTCAGCTCCTCAAACTCTATCTCTGGTGTAAAGGACAACTTTCTATCCCCGTGCGTTTGGACAGGAGAGACCGGCAAAATTTAAAAAATCGGGCATTTTGACCTTCCAAAAAAGAAATTTTTCTACACAAGGAGAACGAAGCGAACCAGGGGCCCGCCCTTTTAGCTGTAGCATCCAGGTATCCACAGTAATAACCACCGTGAAAATCCAGCAAATCCGCCGCACTTTTTTCTACACTTTTTTTTCCGGTACCTATGGTATTTCGGTCTCTAATTCCGGGAATAATGACCCTAGCGAGGAACGGGATACGGTCCTGTATTCCCCCTTGACTTACTTGTTACACGATAGCCTCAAACCGGGAATCGCGAACACAAGTTGATTTTCGAAAAAAAAATGGGAAGGGTTTAAACCACTATTCTGCCGACATTCTAGCCGCCATAATTCCTCAGTGCTTGAAGTGACAATAAAGCCGAAGAGTGCGTTGAATTCAGCTCCTCAAACTCTATCTCTGGTGTAAAGGACAACTTTCTATCCCCGTGCGTTTGGACAGGAGAGACCGGCAAAATTTAAAAAATCGGGCATTTTGACCTTCCAAAAAAGAAATTTTTCTACACAAGGAGAACGAAGCGAACCAGGGGCCCGCCCTTTTAGCTGTAGCATCCAGGTATCCACAGTAATAACCACCGTGAAAATCCAGCAAATCCGCCGCACTTTTTTCTACACTTTTTTTTCCGGTACCTATGGTATTTCGGTCTCTAATTCCGGGAATAATGACCCTACCGAGGAACGGGATACGGTCCTGTATTCCCCCTTGACTTACTTGTTACACGATAGCCTCAAACCGGGAATCGCGAACACAAGTTGATTTTCGAAAAAAAAATGGGAAGGGTTTTAAACCACTATTCTGCCGACATTCTAGCCGCCATAATTCCTCAGTGCTTGAAGTGACAATAAAGCCGAAGAGTGCGTTGAATTCAGCTCCTCAAACTCTATCTCTGGTGTAAAGGACAACTTTCTATCCCCGTGCGTTTGGACAGGAGAGACCGGCAAAATTTAAAAAATCGGGCATTTTGACCTTCCAAAAAAGAAATTTTTCTACACAAGGAGAACGAAGCGAACCAGGGGCCCGCCCTTTTAGCTGTAGCATCCAGGTATCCACAGTAATAACCACCGTGAAAATCCAGCAAATCCGCCGCACTTTTTTCTACACTTTTTTTTCCGGTACCTATGGTATTTCGGTCTCTAATTCCGGGAATAATGACCCTACCGAGGAACGGGATACGGTCCTGTATTCCCCCTTGACTTACTTGTTACACGATAGCCTCAAACCGGGAATCGCGAACACAAGTTGATTTACGAAAAAAAAATGGGACCACTATTCTGCCGACATTCTAGCCGCCATAATTCCTCAGTGCTTGAAGTGACAATAAAGCCGAAGAGTGCGTTGAATTCAACTCCTCAAACTCTATCTCTGGTGTAAAGGACAACTTTCTATCCCCGTGCGTTTGGACAGGAGAGACCGGCAAAATTAAAAAAATCGGGCATTTTGACCTTCCAAAAAAGAAATTTTTCTACACAAGGAGAACGAAGCGAACCAGGGGCCCGCCCTTTTAGCTGTAGCATCCAGGTATCCTCAGTAATAACCACCGTGAAAATCCAGCAAATCCGCCGCACTTTTTTCTACACTTATTTTTCCGGTACCTATGGTATTTCGGTCTCTAATTCCGGGAATAATGACCCTACCGAGGAACGGGATACGGTCCTGTATTCCCCCTTGACTTACTTGTTACACGATAGCCTCAAACCGGGAATCGCGAACACAAGTTGATTTTCGAAAAAAATCTGCCGACATTCTAGCCGCCATAATTCCTCAGTGCTTGAAGTGACAATAAAGCCGAAGAGTGCGTTGAATTCAGCTCCTCAAACTCTATCTCTGGTGTAAAGGACAACTTTCTATTCCCGTGCGTTTGGACAGGAGAGACCGGCAAAATTTAAAAAATCGGGCATTTTGACCTTCCAAAAAAGAAATTTTTCTACACAAGGAGAACGAAGCGAACCAGGGGCCCGCCCTTTTAGCTGTAGCATCCAGGTATCCTCAGTAATAACCACCGTGAAAATCCAGCAAATCCGCCGCACTTTTTTCTACACTTTTTTTTCCGGTACCTATGGTATTTCGGTCTCTAATTCCGGGAATAATGACCCTACCGAGGAACGGGATACGGTCCTGTATTCCCCCTTGACTTACTTGTTACACGATAGCCTCAAACCGGGAATCGCGAACACAAGTTGATTTTCGAAAAAAATCTGCCGACATTCTAGCCGCCATAATTCCTCAGTGCTTGAAGTGACAATAAAGCCGAAGAGTGCGTTGAATTCAGCTCCTCAAACTCTATCTCTGGTGTAAAGGACAACTTTCTATCCCCGTGCGTTTGGACAGGAGAGACCGGCAAAATTTAAAAAATCGGGCATTTTGACCTTCCAAAAAAGAAATTTTTCTACACAAGGAGAACGAAGCGAACCAGGGGCCCGCCCTTTTAGCTGTAGCATCCAGGTATCCTCAGTAATAACCACCGTGAAAATCCAGCAAATCCGCCGCACTTTTTTCTACACTTTTTTTTCCGGTACCTATGGTATTTCGGTCTCTAATTCCGGGAATAATGACCCTACCGAGGAACGGGATACGGTCCTGTATTCCCCCTTGACTTACTTGTTACACGATAGCCTCAAACCGGGAATCGCGAACACAAGTTGATTTTCGACCGACATTCTAGCCGCCATAATTCCTCAGTGCTTGAAATGACAATAAAGCCGAAGAGTGCGTTGAATTCAGCTCCTCAAACTCTATCTCTGGTGTAAAGGACAACTTTCTATCCCCGTGCGTTTGGACAGGAGAGACCGGCAAAATTTAAAAAATCGGGCATTTTGACCTTCCAAAAAAGAAATTTTTCTACACAAGGAGAACGAAGCGAACCAGGGGCCCGCCCTTTTAGCTGTAGCATCCAGGTATCCACAGTAATAACCACCGTGAAAATCCAGCAAATCCGCCGCACTTTTTTCTACACTTTTTTTTCCGGTACCTATGGTATTTCGGTCTCTAATTCCGGGAATAATGACCCTACCGAGGAACGGGATACGGTCCTGTATTCCCCCTTGACTTACTTGTTACACGATAGCCTCAAACCGGGAATCGCGAACACAAGTTGATTTTCGAAAAAAATCTGCCGACATTCTAGCCGCCATAATTCCTCAGTGCTTGAAGTGACAATAAAGCCGAAGAGTGCGTTGAATTCAGCTCCTCAAACTCTATCTCTGGTGTAAAGGACAACTTTCTATCCCCGTGCGTTTGGACAGGAGAGACCGGCAAAATTTAAAAAATCGGGCATTTTGACCTTACAAAAAAAAAGAAATTTTTCTACAGAAGGAGAACGAAGCGAACCAGGGGCCCGCCCTTTTAGCTGTAGCACCCAGGTATCCTCAGTAATAACCACCGTGAAAATCCAGCAAATCCGCCGCACTTTTTTCTACACTTTTTTTTCCGGTACCTATGGTATTTCGGTCTCTAATTCCGGGAATAATGACCCTACCGAGGAACGGGATACGGTCCTGTATTCCCCCTTGACTTACTTGTTACACGATAGCCTCAAACCGGGAATCGCGAACACAAGTTGATTTTCGAAAAAAAAATGGGAAGGGTTTAAACCACTATTCTGCCGACATTCTAGCCGCCATAATTCCTCAGTGCTTGAAGTGACAATAAAGCCGAAGAGTGCGTTGAATTCAGCTCCTCAAACTCTATCTCTGGTGTAAAGGACAACTTTCTATCCCCGTGCGTTTGGACAGGAGAGACCGGCAAAATTAAAAAAAATCGGGCATTTTGACCTTCCAAAAAAGAAATTTTTCTACACAAGGAGAACGAAGCGAACCAGGGGCCCGCCCTTTTAGCTGTAGCATCCAGGTATCCTCAGTAATAACCACCGTGAAAATCTAGCAAATCCGCCGCACTTTTTTCTACACTTTTTTTTCCGGTACCTATGGTATTTCGGTCTCTAATTCCGGGAATAATGACCCTACCGAGGAACGGGATACGGTCCTGTATTCCCCCTTGACTTACTTGTTACACGATAGCCTCAAACCGGGAATCGCGAACACAAGTTGATTTTCGAAAAAAAAATGGGAAGGGTTTAAACCACTATTCTGCCGACATTCTAGCCGCCATAATTCCTCAGTGCTTGAAGTGACAATAAAGCCGAAGAGTGCGTTGAATTCAGCTCCTCAAACTCTATCTCTGGTGTAAAGGACAACTTTCTATCCCCGTGCGTTTGGACAGGAGAGACCGGCAAAATTAAAAAAAATCGGGCATTTTGACCTTCCAAAAAAGAAATTTTTCTACACAAGGAGAACGAAGCGAACCAGGGGCCCGCCCTTTTAGCTGTAGCATCCAGGTATCCTCAGTAATAACCACCGTGAAAATCTAGCAAATCCGCCGCACTTTTTTCTACACTTTTTTTTCCGGTACCTATGGTATTTCGGTCTCTAATTCCGGGAATAATGACCCTACCGAGGAACGGGATACGTTCCTGTATTCCCCCTTGACTTACTTGTTACACGATAACCTCAAACCGGGAATCGCGAACACAACTTGATTTTCGAAAAAAATCTGCCGACATTCTAGCCGCCATAATTCCTCAGTGCTTGAAGTGACAATAAAGCCGAAGAGTGCGTTGAATTCAGCTCCTCAAACTCTATCTCTGGTGTAAAGGACAACTTTCTATCCCCGTGCGTTTGGACAGGAGAGACCGGCAAAATTTAAAAAATCGGGCATTTTGACCTTCCAAAAAAGAAATTTTTCTACACAAGGAGAACCAGGGGCCCGCCCTTTTAGCTGTAGCACACAGGTATCCTCAGTAATAACCACCGTGAAAATCCAGCAAATCCGCCGCACTTTTTTCTATACTTTTTTTTCCGGTACCTATGGTATTTCGGTCTCTAATTCCGGGAATAATGACCCTACCGAGGAACGGGATACGGTCCTGTATTCCCCCTTGACTTACTTGTTACACGATAGCCTCAAACCGGAAATCGCGAACACAAGTTGATTTTCGACCGACATTCTAGCCGCCATAATTCCTCAGTGCTTGAAGTGACAATAAAGCCGAAGAGTGCGTTGAATTCAGCTCCTCAAACTCTATCTCTGGTGTAAAGGACAACTTTCTATCCCCGTGCGTTTGGACAGGAGAGACCGGCAAAATTTAAAAAATCGGGCATTTTGACCTTCCAAAAAAGAAATTTTTCTACACAAGGAGAACAAAGCGAACCAGGGGCCCGCCCTTTTAGCTGTAGCATCCAGGTATCCTCAGTAATAACCACCGTGAAAATCCAGCAAATCCGCCGCACTTTTTTCTACACTTTTTTTTCCGGTACCTATGGTATTTCGGTCTCTAATTCCGGGAATAATGACCCTACCGAGGAACGGGATACGGTCCTGTATTCCCCCTTGACTTACTTGTTACACGATAGCCTCAAACCGGGAATCGCGAACACAAGTTGATTTTCGACCGACATTCTAGCCGCCATAATTCCTCAGTGCTTGAAATGACAATAAAGCCGAAGAGTGCGTTGAATTCAGCTCCTCAAACTCTATCTCTGGTGTAAAGGACAACTTTCTATCCCCGTGCGTTTGGACAGGAGAGACCGGCAAAATTTAAAAAATCGGGCATTTTGACCTTCCAAAAAAGAAATTTTTCTACACAAGGAGAACGAAGCGAACCAGGGGCCCGCCCTTTTAGCTGTAGCATCCAGGTATCCACAGTAATAACCACCGTGAAAATCCAGCAAATCCGCCGCACTTTTTTCTACACTTTTTTTTCCGGTACCTATGGTATTTCGGTCTCTAATTCCGGGAATAATGACCCTACCGAGGAACGGGATACGGTCCTGTATTCCCCCTTGACTTACTTGTTACACGATAGCCTCAAACCGGGAATCGCGAACACAAGTTGATTTTCGAAAAAAATCTGCCGACATTCTAGCCGCCATAATTCCTCAGTGCTTGAAGTGACAATAAAGCCGAAGAGTGCGTTGAATTCAGCTCCTCAAACTCTATCTCTGGTGTAAAGGACAACTTTCTATCCCCGTGCGTTTGGACAGGAGAGACCGGCAAAATTTAAAAAATCGGGCATTTTGACCTTACAAAAAAAAAGAAATTTTTCTACAGAAGGAGAACGAAGCGAACCAGGGGCCCGCCCTTTTAGCTGTAGCACCCAGGTATCCTCAGTAATAACCACCGTGAAAATCCAGCAAATCCGCCGCACTTTTTTCTACACTTTTTTTTCCGGTACCTATGGTATTTCGGTCTCTAATTCCGGGAATAATGACCCTACCGAGGAACGGGATACGGTCCTGTATTCCCCCTTGACTTACTTGTTACACGATAGCCTCAAACCGGGAATCGCGAACACAAGTTGATTTTCGAAAAAAAAATGGGAAGGGTTTAAACCACTATTCTGCCGACATTCTAGCCGCCATAATTCCTCAGTGCTTGAAGTGACAATAAAGCCGAAGAGTGCGTTGAATTCAGCTCCTCAAACTCTATCTCTGGTGTAAAGGACAACTTTCTATCCCCGTGCGTTTGGACAGGAGAGACCGGCAAAATTAAAAAAAATCGGGCATTTTGACCTTCCAAAAAAGAAATTTTTCTACACAAGGAGAACGAAGCGAACCAGGGGCCCGCCCTTTTAGCTGTAGCATCCAGGTATCCTCAGTAATAACCACCGTGAAAATCTAGCAAATCCGCCGCACTTTTTTCTACACTTTTTTTTCCGGTACCTATGGTATTTCGGTCTCTAATTCCGGGAATAATGACCCTACCGAGGAACGGGATACGGTCCTGTATTCCCCCTTGACTTACTTGTTACACGATAGCCTCAAACCGGGAATCGCGAACACAAGTTGATTTTCGAAAAAAAAATGGGAAGGGTTTAAACCACTATTCTGCCGACATTCTAGCCGCCATAATTCCTCAGTGCTTGAAGTGACAATAAAGCCGAAGAGTGCGTTGAATTCAGCTCCTCAAACTCTATCTCTGGTGTAAAGGACAACTTTCTATCCCCGTGCGTTTGGACAGGAGAGACCGGCAAAATTAAAAAAAATCGGGCATTTTGACCTTCCAAAAAAGAAATTTTTCTACACAAGGAGAACGAAGCGAACCAGGGGCCCGCCCTTTTAGCTGTAGCATCCAGGTATCCTCAGTAATAACCACCGTGAAAATCTAGCAAATCCGCCGCACTTTTTTCTACACTTTTTTTTCCGGTACCTATGGTATTTCGGTCTCTAATTCCGGGAATAATGACCCTACCGAGGAACGGGATACGTTCCTGTATTCCCCCTTGACTTACTTGTTACACGATAACCTCAAACCGGGAATCGCGAACACAACTTGATTTTCGAAAAAAATCTGCCGACATTCTAGCCGCCATAATTCCTCAGTGCTTGAAGTGACAATAAAGCCGAAGAGTGCGTTGAATTCAGCTCCTCAAACTCTATCTCTGGTGTAAAGGACAACTTTCTATCCCCGTGCGTTTGGACAGGAGAGACCGGCAAAATTTAAAAAATCGGGCATTTTGACCTTCCAAAAAAGAAATTTTTCTACACAAGGAGAACCAGGGGCCCGCCCTTTTAGCTGTAGCACACAGGTATCCTCAGTAATAACCACCGTGAAAATCCAGCAAATCCGCCGCACTTTTTTCTATACTTTTTTTTCCGGTACCTATGGTATTTCGGTCTCTAATTCCGGGAATAATGACCCTACCGAGGAACGGGATACGGTCCTGTATTCCCCCTTGACTTACTTGTTACACGATAGCCTCAAACCGGAAATCGCGAACACAAGTTGATTTTCGACCGACATTCTAGCCGCCATAATTCCTCAGTGCTTGAAGTGACAATAAAGCCGAAGAGTGCGTTGAATTCAGCTCCTCAAACTCTATCTCTGGTGTAAAGGACAACTTTCTATCCCCGTGCGTTTGGACAGGAGAGACCGGCAAAATTTAAAAAATCGGGCATTTTGACCTTCCAAAAAAGAAATTTTTCTACACAAGGAGAACAAAGCGAACCAGGGGCCCGCCCTTTTAGCTGTAGCATCCAGGTATCCACAGTAATAACCACCGTGAAAATCCAGCAAATCCGCCGCACTTTTTTCTACACATTTATTTCCGGTACCTATGGTATTTCGGTCTCTAATTCCGGGAATAATGACCCTACCGAGGAACGGGATACGGTCCTGTATTCCCCCTTGACTTACTTGTTACACGATAGCCTCAAACCGGGAATCGCGAACACAAGTTGATTTTCGAAAAAAATCTGCCGACATTCTAGCCGCCATAATTCCTCAGTGCTTGAAGTGACAATAAAGCCGAAGAGTGCGTTGAATTCAGCTCCTCAAACTCTATCTCTGGTGTAAAGGACAACTTTCTGTCCCCGTGCGTTTGGACAGGAGAGACCGGCAAAATTTAAAAAATCGGGCATTTTGACCTTCCAAAAAAGAAATTTTTCTACACAAGGAGAACGAAGCGAACCAGGGGCCCGCCCTTTTAGCTGTAGCACCCAGGTATCCTCAGTAATAACCACCGTGAAAATCCAGCAAATCCGCCGCACTTTTTTCTACACTTTTTTTTCCGGTACCTATGGTATTTCGGTCTCTAATTCCGGGAATAATGACCCTACCGAGGAACGCGATACGGTCCTGTATTCCCCCTTGACTTACTTGTTACACGATAGCCTCAAACCGGGAATCGCGAACACAAGTTGATTTTCGAAAAAAAAATGGGAAGGGTTTAAACCACTATTCTGCCGACATTCTAGCCGCCATAATTCCTCAGTGCTTGAAGTGACAATAAAGCCGAAGAGTGCGTTGAATTCAGCTCCTCAAACTCTATCTCTGGTGTAAAGGACAACTTTCTATCCCCGTGCGTTTGGACAGGAGAGACCGGCAAAATTAAAAAAAATCGGGCATTTTGACCTTCCAAAAAAGAAATTTTTCTACACAAGGAGAACGAAGCGAACCAGGGGCCCGCCCTTTTAGCTGTAGCATCCAGGTATCCTCAGTAATAACCACCGTGAAAATCCAGCAAATCCGCCGCACTTTTTTCTACACTTTTTTTTCCGGTACCTATGGTATTTCGGTCTCTAATTCCGGGAATAATGACCCTACCGAGGAACGGGATACGGTCCTGTATTCCCCCTTGACTTACTTGTTACACGATAGCCTCAAACCGGGAATCGCGAACACAAGTTGATTTTCGAAAAAAAAATGGGAAGGGTTTAAACCACTATTCTGCCGACATTCTAGCCGCCATAATTCCTCAGTGCTTGAAGTGACAATAAAGCCGAAGAGTGCGTTGAATTCAGCTCCTCAAACTCTAACTCTGGTGTAAAGGACAACTTTCTATCCCCGTGCGTTTGGACAGGAGAGACCGGCAAAATTTAAAAAATCGGGCATTTTGACCTTCCAAAAAAGAAATTTTTCTACACAAGGAGAACGAAGCGAACCAGGGGCCCGCCCTTTTAGCTGTAGCATCCAGGTATCCTCAGTAATAACTACCGTGAAAATCCAGCAAATCCGCCGCACTTTTTTCTACACTTTTTTTTCCGGTACCTATGGTATTTCGGTCTCTAATTCCGGGAACAATGACACTACCGAGGAACGGGATACGGTCCTGTATTCCCCCTTGACTTACTTGTTACACGATAGCCTCAAACCGGGAATCGCGAACACAAGTTGATTTTCGAAAAAAAAAAATGCTATTCTGCCGACATTCTAGCCGCCATAATTCCTCAGTGCTTGAAGTGACAATAAAGCCGAAGAGTGCGTTGAATTCAGCTCCTCAAACTCTATCTCTGGTGTAAAGGACAACTTTCTATCCCCGTGCGTTTGGACAGGAGAGACCGGCAAAATTTAAAAAATCGGGCATTTTGACCTTCCAAAAAAGAAATTTTTCTACACAAGGAGAACCAGGGGCCCGCCCTTTTAGCTGTAGCACACAGGTATCCTCAGTAATAACCACCGTGAAAATCCAGCAAATCCGCCGCACTTTTTTCTATACTTTTTTTTCCGGTACCTATGGTATTTCGGTCTCTAATTCCGGGAATAATGACCCTACCGAGGAACGGGATACGGTCCTGTATTCCCCCTTGACTTACTTGTTACACGATAGCCTCAAACCGGAAATCGCGAACACAAGTTGATTTTCGACCGACATTCTAGCCGCCATAATTCCTCAGTGCTTGAAGTGACAATAAAGCCGAAGAGTGCGTTGAATTCAGCTCCTCAAACTCTATCTCTGGTGTAAAGGACAACTTTCTATCCCCGTGCGTTTGGACAGGAGAGACCGGCAAAATTTAAAAAATCGGGCATTTTGACCTTCCAAAAAAGAAATTTTTCTACTCAAGGAGAACAAAGCGAACCAGGGGCCCGCCCTTTTAGCTGTAGCATCCAGGTATCCACAGTAATAACCACCGTGAAAATCCAGCAAATCCGCCGCACTTTTTTCTACACATTTATTTCCGGTACCTATGGTATTTCGGTCTCTAATTCCGGGAATAATGACCCTACCGAGGAACGGGATACGGTCCTGTATTCCCCCTTGACTTACTTGTTACACGATAGCCTCAAACCGGGAATCGCGAACACAAGTTGATTTTCGAAAAAAATCTGCCGACATTCTAGCCGCCATAATTCCTCAGTGCTTGAAGTGACAATAAAGCCGAAGAGTGCGTTGAATTCAGCTCCTCAAACTCTATCTCTGGTGTAAAGGACAACTTTCTGTCCCCGTGCGTTTGGACAGGAGAGACCGGCAAAATTTAAAAAATCGGGCATTTTGACCTTCCAAAAAAGAAATTTTTCTACACAAGGAGAACGAAGCGAACCAGGGGCCCGCCCTTTTAGCTGTAGCACCCAGGTATCCTCAGTAATAACCACCGTGAAAATCCAGCAAATCCGCCGCACTTTTTTCTACACTTTTTTTTCCGGTACCTATGGTATTTCGGTCTCTAATTCCGGGAATAATGACCCTACCGAGGAACGCGATACGGTCCTGTATTCCCCCTTGACTTACTTGTTACACGATAGCCTCAAACCGGGAATCGCGAACACAAGTTGATTTTCGAAAAAAAAATGGGAAGGGTTTAAACCACTATTCTGCCGACATTCTAGCCGCCATAATTCCTCAGTGCTTGAAGTGACAATAAAGCCGAAGAGTGCGTTGAATTCAGCTCCTCAAACTCTATCTCTGGTGTAAAGGACAACTTTCTATCCCCGTGCGTTTGGACAGGAGAGACCGGCAAAATTAAAAAAAATCGGGCATTTTGACCTTCCAAAAAAGAAATTTTTCTACACAAGGAGAACGAAGCGAACCAGGGGCCCGCCCTTTTAGCTGTAGCATCCAGGTATCCTCAGTAATAACCACCGTGAAAATCCAGCAAATCCGCCGCACTTTTTTCTACACTTTTTTTTCCGGTACCTATGGTATTTCGGTCTCTAATTCCGGGAATAATGACCCTACCGAGGAACGGGATACGGTCCTGTATTCCCCCTTGACTTACTTGTTACACGATAGCCTCAAACCGGGAATCGCGAACACAAGTTGATTTTCGAAAAAAAAATGGGAAGGGTTTAAACCACTATTCTGCCGACATTCTAGCCGCCATAATTCCTCAGTGCTTGAAGTGACAATAAAGCCGAAGAGTGCGTTGAATTCAGCTCCTCAAACTCTAACTCTGGTGTAAAGGACAACTTTCTATCCCCGTGCGTTTGGACAGGAGAGACCGGCAAAATTTAAAAAATCGGGCATTTTGACCTTCCAAAAAAGAAATTTTTCTACACAAGGAGAACGAAGCGAACCAGGGGCCCGCCCTTTTAGCTGTGGCATCCAGGTATCCTCAGTAATAACTACCGTGAAAATCCAGCAAATCCGCCGCACTTTTTTCTACACTTTTTTTTCCGGTACCTATGGTATTTCGGTCTCTAATTCCGGGAATAATGACACTACCGAGGAACGGGATACGGTCCTGTATTCCCCCTTGACTTACTTGTTACACGATAGCCTCAAACCGGGAATCGCGAACACAAGTTGATTTTCGAAAAAAAAAAATGCTATTCTGCCGACATTCTAGCCGCCATAATTCCTCAGTGCTTGAAGTGACAATAAAGCCGAAGAGTGCGTTGAATTCAGCTCCTCAAACTCTATCTCTGGTGTAAAGGACAACTTTATATCCCCGTGCGTTTGGACAGGAGAGACCGGCAAAATTTAAAAAATCGGGCATTTTGACCTTCCAAAAAAGAAATTTTTCTACACAAGGAGAACGAAGCGAACCAGGGGCCCGCCCTTTTAGCTGTAGCATCCAGGTATCCACAGTAATAACCACCGTGAAAATCCAGCAAATCCGCCGCACTTTTTTCTACACTTTTTTTTCCGGTACCTATGGTATTTCGGTCTCTAATTCCGGGAATAATGACCCTACCGAGGAACGGGATACGGTCCTGTATTCCCCCTTGACTTACTTGTTACACGATAGCCTCAAACCGGGAATCGCGAACACAAGTTGATTTTCGAAAAAAATCTGCCGACATTCTAGCCGCCATAATTCCTCAGTGCTTGAAGTGACAATAAAGCCGAAGAGTGCGTTGAATTCAGCTCCTCAAACTCTATCTCTGGTGTAAAGGACAACTTTCTGTCCCCGTGCGTTTGGACAGGAGAGACCGGCAAAATTTAAAAAATCGGGCATTTTGACCTTCCAAAAAAGAAATTTTTCTACACAAGGAGAACGAAGCGAACCAGGGGCCCGCCCTTTTAGCTGTAGCACCCAGGTATCCTCAGTAATAACCACCGTGAAAATCCAGCAAATCCGCCGCACTTTTTTCTACACTTTTTTTTCCGGTACCTATGGTATTTCGGTCTCTAATTCCGGGAATAATGACCCTACCGAGGAACGCGATACGGTCCTGTATTCCCCCTTGACTTACTTGTTACACGATAGCCTCAAACCGGGAATCGCGAACACAAGTTGATTTTCGAAAAAAAAATGGGAAGGGTTTAAACCACTATTCTGCCGACATTCTAGCCGCCATAATTCCTCAGTGCTTGAAGTGACAATAAAGCCGAAGAGTGCGTTGAATTCAGCTCCTCAAACTCTATCTCTGGTGTAAAGGACAACTTTCTATCCCCGTGCGTTTGGACAGGAGAGACCGGCAAAATTAAAAAAAATCGGGCATTTTGACCTTCCAAAAAAGAAATTTTTCTACACAAGGAGAACGAAGCGAACCAGGGGCCCGCCCTTTTAGCTGTAGCATCCAGGTATCCTCAGTAATAACCACCGTGAAAATCCAGCAAATCCGCCGCACTTTTTTCTACACTTTTTTTTCCGGTACCTATGGTATTTCGGTCTCTAATTCCGGGAATAATGACCCTACCGAGGAACGGGATACGGTCCTGTATTCCCCCTTGACTTACTTGTTACACGATAGCCTCAAACCGGGAATCGCGAACACAAGTTGATTTTCGAAAAAAAAATGGGAAGGGTTTAAACCACTATTCTGCCGACATTCTAGCCGCCATAATTCCTCAGTGCTTGAAGTGACAATAAAGCCGAAGAGTGCGTTGAATTCAGCTCCTCAAACTCTAACTCTGGTGTAAAGGACAACTTTCTATCCCCGTGCGTTTGGACAGGAGAGACCGGCAAAATTTAAAAAATCGGGCATTTTGACCTTCCAAAAAAGAAATTTTTCTACACAAGGAGAACGAAGCGAACCAGGGGCCCGCCCTTTTAGCTGTAGCATCCAGGTATCCTCAGTAATAACTACCGTGAAAATCCAGCAAATCCGCCGCACTTTTTTCTACACTTTTTTTTCCGGTACCTATGGTATTTCGGTCTCTAATTCCGGGAATAATGACACTACCGAGGAACGGGATACGGTCCTGTATTCCCCCTTGACTTACTTGTTACACGATAGCCTCAAACCGGGAATCGCGAACACAAGTTGATTTTCGAAAAAAAAAAATGCTATTCTGCCGACATTCTAGCCGCCATAATTCCTCAGTGCTTGAAGTGACAATAAAGCCGAAGAGTGCGTTGAATTCAGCTCCTCAAACTCTATCTCTGGTGTAAAGGACAACTTTATATCCCCGTGCGTTTGGACAGGAGAGACCGGCAAAATTTAAAAAATCGGGCATTTTGACCTTCCAAAAAAGAAATTTTTCTACACAAGGAGAACGAAGCGAACCAGGGGCCCGCCCTTTTAGCTGTAGCATCCAGGTATCCACAGTAATAACCACCGTGAAAATCCAGCAAATCCGCCGCACTTTTTTCTACACTTTTTTTTCCGGTACCTATGGTATTTCGGTCTCTAATTCCGGGAATAATGACCCTACCGAGGAACGGGATACGGTCCTGTATTCCCCCTTGACTTACTTGTTACACGATAGCCTCAAACCGGGAATCGCGAACACAAGTTGATTTTCGAAAAAAATCTGCCGACATTCTAGCCGCCATAATTCCTCAGTGCTTGAAGTGACAATAAAGCCGAAGAGTGCGTTGAATTCAGCTCCTCAAACTCTATCTCTGGTGTAAAGGACAACTTTCTATCCCCGTGCGTTTGGACAGGAGAGACCGGCAAAATTTAAAAAATCGGGCATTTTGACCTTCCAAAAAAGAAATTTTTCTACACAAGGAGAACCAGGGGCCCGCCCTTTTAGCTGTAGCACACAGGTATCCTCAGTAATAACCACCGTGAAAATCCAGCAAATCCGCCGCACTTTTTTCTATACTTTTTTTTCCGGTACCTATGGTATTTCGGTCTCTAATTCCGGGAATAATGACCCTACCGAGGAACGGGATACGGTCCTGTATTCCCCCTTGACTTACTTGTTACACGATAGCCTCAAACCGGAAATCGCGAACACAAGTTGATTTTCGACCGACATTCTAGCCGCCATAATTCCTCAGTGCTTGAAGTGACAATAAAGCCGAAGAGTGCGTTGAATTCAGCTCCTCAAACTCTATCTCTGGTGTAAAGGACAACTTTCTATCCCCGTGCGTTTGGACAGGAGAGACCGGCAAAATTTAAAAAATCGGGCATTTTGACCTTCCAAAAAAGAAATTTTTCTACACAAGGAGAACAAAGCGAACCAGGGGCCCGCCCTTTTAGCTGTAGCATCCAGGTATCCACAGTAATAACCACCGTGAAAATCCAGCAAATCCGCCGCACTTTTTTCTACACATTTATTTCCGGTACCTATGGTATTTCGGTCTCTAATTCCGGGAATAATGACCCTACCGAGGAACGGGATACGGTCCTGTATTCCCCCTTGACTTACTTGTTACACGATAGCCTCAAACCGGGAATCGCGAACACAAGTTGATTTTCGAAAAAAATCTGCCGACATTCTAGCCGCCATAATTCCTCAGTGCTTGAAGTGACAATAAAGCCGAAGAGTGCGTTGAATTCAGCTCCTCAAACTCTATCTCTGGTGTAAAGGACAACTTTCTGTCCCCGTGCGTTTGGACAGGAGAGACCGGCAAAATTTAAAAAATCGGGCATTTTGACCTTCCAAAAAAGAAATTTTTCTACACAAGGAGAACGAAGCGAACCAGGGGCCCGCCCTTTTAGCTGTAGCACCCAGGTATCCTCAGTAATAACCACCGTGAAAATCCAGCAAATCCGCCGCACTTTTTTCTACACTTTTTTTTCCGGTACCTATGGTATTTCGGTCTCTAATTCCGGGAATAATGACCCTACCGAGGAACGCGATACGGTCCTGTATTCCCCCTTGACTTACTTGTTACACGATAGCCTCAAACCGGGAATCGCGAACACAAGTTGATTTTCGAAAAAAAAATGGGAAGGGTTTAAACCACTATTCTGCCGACATTCTAGCCGCCATAATTCCTCAGTGCTTGAAGTGACAATAAAGCCGAAGAGTGCGTTGAATTCAGCTCCTCAAACTCTATCTCTGGTGTAAAGGACAACTTTCTATCCCCGTGCGTTTGGACAGGAGAGACCGGCAAAATTAAAAAAAATCGGGCATTTTGACCTTCCAAAAAAGAAATTTTTCTACACAAGGAGAACGAAGCGAACCAGGGGCCCGCCCTTTTAGCTGTAGCATCCAGGTATCCTCAGTAATAACCACCGTGAAAATCCAGCAAATCCGCCGCACTTTTTTCTACACTTTTTTTTCCGGTACCTATGGTATTTCGGTCTCTAATTCCGGGAATAATGACCCTACCGAGGAACGGGATACGGTCCTGTATTCCCCCTTGACTTACTTGTTACACGATAGCCTCAAACCGGGAATCGCGAACACAAGTTGATTTTCGAAAAAAAAATGGGAAGGGTTTAAACCACTATTCTGCCGACATTCTAGCCGCCATAATTCCTCAGTGCTTGAAGTGACAATAAAGCCGAAGAGTGCGTTGAATTCAGCTCCTCAAACTCTAACTCTGGTGTAAAGGACAACTTTCTATCCCCGTGCGTTTGGACAGGAGAGACCGGCAAAATTTAAAAAATCGGGCATTTTGACCTTCCAAAAAAGAAATTTTTCTACACAAGGAGAACGAAGCGAACCAGGGGCCCGCCCTTTTAGCTGTAGCATCCAGGTATCCTCAGTAATAACTACCGTGAAAATCCAGCAAATCCGCCGCACTTTTTTCTACACTTTTTTTTCCGGTACCTATGGTATTTCGGTCTCTAATTCCGGGAATAATGACACTACCGAGGAACGGGATACGGTCCTGTATTCCCCCTTGACTTACTTGTTACACGATAGCCTCAAACCGGGAATCGCGAACACAAGTTGATTTTCGACCGACATTCTAGCCGCCATAATTCCTCAGTGCTTGAAGTGACAATAAAGCCGAAGAGTGCGTTGAATTCAGCTCCTCAAACTCTATCTCTGGTGTAAAGGACAACTTTCTATCCCCGTGCGTTTGGACAGGAGAGACCGGCAAAATTTAAAAAATCGGGCATTTTGACTTAAAAAAAAAGAAATTTTTCTACACAAGGAGAACGAAGCGAACCAGGGGCCGGCCTTTTAGCTGTAGCATCCAGGTATCCACAGTAATAACCACCGTGAAAATCCAGCAAATCCGCCGCACTTTTTTCTACACATTTATTTCCGGTACCTATGGTATTTCGGTCTCTAATTCCGGGAATAATGACCCTACCGAGGAACGGGATACGGTCCTGTATTCCCCCTTGACTTACTTGTTACACGATAGCCTCAAACCGGGAATCGCGAACACAAGTTGATTTTCGAAAAAAATCTGCCGACATTCTAGCCGCCATAATTCCTCAGTGCTTGAAGTGACAATAAAGCCGAAGAGTGCGTTGAATTCAGCTCCTCAAACTCTATCTCTGGTGTAAAGGACAACTTTCTGTCCCCGTGCGTTTGGACAGGAGAGACCGGCAAAATTTAAAAAATCGGGCATTTTGACCTTCCAAAAAAGAAATTTTTCTACACAAGGAGAACGAAGCGAACCAGGGGCCCGCCCTTTTAGCTGTAGCACCCAGGTATCCTCAGTAATAACCACCGTGAAAATCCAGCAAATCCGCCGCACTTTTTTCTACACTTTTTTTTCCGGTACCTATGGTATTTCGGTCTCTAATTCCGGGAATAATGACCCTACCGAGGAACGCGATACGGTCCTGTATTCCCCCTTGACTTACTTGTTACACGATAGCCTCAAACCGGGAATCGCGAACACAAGTTGATTTTCGAAAAAAAAATGGGAAGGGTTTAAACCACTATTCTGCCGACATTCTAGCCGCCATAATTCCTCAGTGCTTGAAGTGACAATAAAGCCGAAGAGTGCGTTGAATTCAGCTCCTCAAACTCTATCTCTGGTGTAAAGGACAACTTTCTATCCCCGTGCGTTTGGACAGGAGAGACCGGCAAAATTAAAAAAAATCGGGCATTTTGACCTTCCAAAAAAGAAATTTTTCTACACAAGGAGAACGAAGCGAACCAGGGGCCCGCCCTTTTAGCTGTAGCATCCAGGTATCCTCAGTAATAACCACCGTGAAAATCCAGCAAATCCGCCGCACTTTTTTCTACACTTTTTTTTCCGGTACCTATGGTATTTCGGTCTCTAATTCCGGGAATAATGACCCTACCGAGGAACGGGATACGGTCCTGTATTCCCCCTTGACTTACTTGTTACACGATAGCCTCAAACCGGGAATCGCGAACACAAGTTGATTTTGGAAAAAAAAATGGGAAGGGTTTAAACCACTATTCTGCCGACATTCTAGCCGCCATAATTCCTCAGTGCTTGAAGTGACAATAAAGCCGAAGAGTGCGTTGAATTCAGCTCCTCAAACTCTAACTCTGGTGTAAAGGACAACTTTCTATCCCCGTGCGTTTGGACAGGAGAGACCGGCAAAATTTAAAAAATCGGGCATTTTGACCTTCCAAAAAAGAAATTTTTCTACACAAGGAGAACGAAGCGAACCAGGGGCCCGCCCTTTTAGCTGTAGCATCCAGGTATCCTCAGTAATAACTACCGTGAAAATCCAGCAAATCCGCCGCACTTTTTTCTACACTTTTTTTTCCGGTACCTATGGTATTTCGGTCTCTAATTCCGGGAATAATGACACTACCGAGGAACGGGATACGGTCCTGTATTCCCCCTTGACTTACTTGTTACACGATAGCCTCAAACCGGGAATCGCGAACACAAGTTGATTTTCGAAAAAAAAAAATGCTATTCTGCCGACATTCTAGCCGCCATAATTCCTCAGTGCTTGAAGTGACAATAAAGCCGAAGAGTGCGTTGAATTCAGCTCCTCAAACTCTATCTCTGGTGTAAAGGACAACTTTATATCCCCGTGCGTTTGGACAGGAGAGACCGGCAAAATTTAAAAAATCGGGCATTTTGACCTTCCAAAAAAGAAATTTTTCTACACAAGGAGAACGAAGCGAACCAGGGGCCCGCCCTTTTAGCTGTAGCATCCAGGTATCCACAGTAATAACCACCGTGAAAATCCAGCAAATCCGCCGCACTTTTTTCTACACTTTTTTTTCCGGTACCTATGGTATTTCGGTCTCTAATTCCGGGAATAATGACCCTACCGAGGAACGGGATACGGTCCTGTATTCCCCCTTGACTTACTTGTTACACGATAGCCTCAAACCGGGAATCGCGAACACAAGTTGATTTTCGAAAAAAATCTGCCGACATTCTAGCCGCCATAATTCCTCAGTGCTTGAAGTGACAATAAAGCCGAAGAGTGCGTTGAATTCAGCTCCTCAAACTCTATCTCTGGTGTAAAGGACAACTTTCTATCCCCGTGCGTTTGGACAGGAGAGACCGGCAAAATTTAAAAAATCGGGCATTTTGACCTTCCAAAAAAGAAATTTTTCTACACAAGGAGAACCAGGGGCCCGCCCTTTTAGCTGTAGCACACAGGTATCCTCAGTAATAACCACCGTGAAAATCCAGCAAATCCGCCGCACTTTTTTCTATACTTTTTTTTCCGGTACCTATGGTATTTCGGTCTCTAATTCCGGGAATAATGACCCTACCGAGGAACGGGATACGGTCCTGTATTCCCCCTTGACTTACTTGTTACACGATAGCCTCAAACCGGAAATCGCGAACACAAGTTGATTTTCGACCGACATTCTAGCCGCCATAATTCCTCAGTGCTTGAAGTGACAATAAAGCCGAAGAGTGCGTTGAATTCAGCTCCTCAAACTCTATCTCTGGTGTAAAGGACAACTTTCTATCCCCGTGCGTTTGGACAGGAGAGACCGGCAAAATTTAAAAAATCGGGCATTTTGACCTTCCAAAAAAGAAATTTTTCTACACAAGGAGAACAAAGCGAACCAGGGGCCCGCCCTTTTAGCTGTAGCATCCAGGTATCCACAGTAATAACCACCGTGAAAATCCAGCAAATCCGCCGCACTTTTTTCTACACATTTATTTCCGGTACCTATGGTATTTCGGTCTCTAATTCCGGGAATAATGACCCTACCGAGGAACGGGATACGGTCCTGTATTCCCCCTTGACTTACTTGTTACACGATAGCCTCAAACCGGGAATCGCGAACACAAGTTGATTTTCGAAAAAAATCTGCCGACATTCTAGCCGCCATAATTCCTCAGTGCTTGAAGTGACAATAAAGCCGAAGAGTGCGTTGAATTCAGCTCCTCAAACTCTATCTCTGGTGTAAAGGACAACTTTCTATCCCCGTGCGTTTGGACAGGAGAGACCGGCAAAATTAAAAAAAATCGGGCATTTTGACCTTCCAAAAAAGAAATTTTTCTACACAAGGAGAACGAAGCGAACCAGGGGCCCGCCCTTTTAGCTGTAGCATCCAGGTATCCTCAGTAATAACCACCGTGAAAATCCAGCAAATCCGCCGCACTTTTTTCTACACTTTTTTTTCCGGTACCTATGGTATTTCGGTCTCTAATTCCGGGAATAATGACCCTACCGAGGAACGGGATACGGTCCTGTATTCCCCCTTGACTTACTTGTTACACGATAGCCTCAAACCGGGAATCGCGAACACAAGTTGATTTTCGAAAAAAAAATGGGAAGGGTTTAAACCACTATTCTGCCGACATTCTAGCCGCCATAATTCCTCAGTGCTTGAAGTGACAATAAAGCCGAAGAGTGCGTTGAATTCAGCTCCTCAAACTCTAACTCTGGTGTAAAGGACAACTTTCTATCCCCGTGCGTTTGGACAGGAGAGACCGGCAAAATTTAAAAAATCGGGCATTTTGACCTTCCAAAAAAGAAATTTTTCTACACAAGGAGAACGAAGCGAACCAGGGGCCCGCCCTTTTAGCTGTAGCATCCAGGTATCCTCAGTAATAACTACCGTGAAAATCCAGCAAATCCGCCGCACTTTTTTCTACACTTTTTTTTCCGGTACCTATGGTATTTCGGTCTCTAATTCCGGGAATAATGACACTACCGAGGAACGGGATACGGTCCTGTATTCCCCCTTGACTTACTTGTTACACGATAGCCTCAAACCGGGAATCGCGAACACAAGTTGATTTTCGACCGACATTCTAGCCGCCATAATTCCTCAGTGCTTGAAGTGACAATAAAGCCGAAGAGTGCGTTGAATTCAGCTCCTCAAACTCTATCTCTGGTGTAAAGGACAACTTTCTATCCCCGTGCGTTTGGACAGGAGAGACCGGCAAAATTTAAAAAATCGGGCATTTTGACTTTCCAAAAAAGAAATTTTTCTACACAAGGAGAACGAAGCGAACCAGGGGCCCGCCCTTTTAGCTGTAGCATCCAGGTATCCACAGTAATAACCACCGTGAAAATCCAGCAAATCCGCCGCACTTTTTTCCACACTTTTTTTTCCGGTACCTATGGTATTTCGGTCTCTAATTCCGGGAATAATGACCCTACCGAGGAACGGGATACGGTCCTGTATTCCCCCTTGACTTACTTGTTACACGATAGCCTCAAACCGGGAATCGCGAACACAAGTTGATTTTCGACCGACATTCTAGCCGCCATAATTCCTCAGTGCTTGAAGTGACAATAAAGCCGAAGAGTGCGTTGAATTCAGCTCCTCAAACTCTATCTCTGGTGTAAAGGACAACTTTCTATCCCCGTGCGTTTGGACAGGAGAGACCGGCAAAATTTAAAAAATCGGGCATTTTGACTTTCCAAAAAAGAAATTTTTCTACACAAGGAGAACGAAGCGAACCAGGGGCCCGCCCTTTTAGCTGTAGCATCCAGGTATCCACAGTAATAACCACCGTGAAAATCCAGCAAATCCGCCGCACTTTTTTCTACACTTTTTTTTCCGGTACCTATGGTATTTCGGTCTCTAATTCCGGGAATAATGACCCTACCGAGGAACGGGATACGGTCCTGTATTCCCCCTTGACTTACTTGTTACACGATAGCCTCAAACCGGGAATCGCGAACACAAGTTGATTTTCGAAAAAAAAATGGGAAGGGTTTAAACCACTATTCTGCCGACATTCTAGCCGCCATAATTCCTCAGTGCTTGAAGTGACAATAAAGCCGAAGAGTGCGTTGAATTCAGCTCCTCAAACACTATCTCTGGTGTAAAGGACAACTTTCTATCCCCGTGCGTTTGGACAGGAGAGACCGGCGAAATTTAAAAAATCGGGCATTTAGACCTTCCAAAAAAGAAATTTTTCTACACAAGGAGAACGAAGCGAACCAGGGGCCCGCCCTTTTAGCTGTAGCATCCAGGTATCCACAGTAATAACCACCGTGAAAATCCAGCAAATCCGCCGCACTTTTTTCTACACTTTTTTTTCCGGTACCTATGGTATTTCGGTCTCTAATTCCGGGAATAATGACCCTACCGAGGAACGGGATACGGTCCTGTATTCCCCCTTGACTTACTTGTTACACGATAGCCTCAAACCGGGAATCGCGAACACAAGTTGATTTTCGAAAAAAAAATGGGAAGGGTTTAAACCACTATTCTGCCGACATTCTAGCCGCCATAATTCCTCAGTGCTTGAAGTGACAATAAAGCCGAAGAGTGCGTTGAATTCAGCTCCTCAAACTCTATCTCTGGTGTAAAGGACAACTTTATATCCCCGTGCGTTTGGACAGGAGAGACCGGCAAAATTTAAAAAATCGGGCATTTTGACCTTCCAAAAAAGAAATTTTTCTACACAAGGAGAACGAAGCGAACCAGGGGCCCGCCCTTTTAGCTGTAGCATCCAGGTATCCACAGTAATAACCAGCGTGAAAATCCAGCAAATCCGCCGCACTTTTTTCTACACTTTTTTTTCCGGTACCTATGGTATTTCGGTCTCTAATTCCGGGAATAATGACCCTACCGAGGAACGGGATACGGTCCTGTATTCCCCCTTGACTTACTTGTTACACGATAGCCTCAAACCGGGAATCGCGAACACAAGTTGATTTTCGAAAAAAAAATGGGAAGGGTTTAAACCACTATTCTGCCGACATTCTAGCCGCCATAATTCCTCAGTGCTTGAAGTGACAATAAAGCCGAAGAGTGCGTTGAATTCAGCTCCTCAAACTCTATCTCTGGTGTAAAGGACAACTTTCTATCCCCGTGCGTTTGGACAGGAGAGACCGGCAAAATTTAAAAAATCGGGCATTTTGACCTTCCAAAAAAGAAATTTTTCTACACAACGAGAACGAAGCGAACCAGGGGCCCGCCCTTTTAGCTGTAGCATCCAGGTATCCTCAGTAATAACCACCGTGAAAATCCAGCAAATCCGCCGCACTTTTTTCTACACTTTTTTTTCCGGTACCTATGGTATTTCGGTCTCTAATTCCGGGAATAATGACCCTACCGAGGAACGGGATACGGTCCTGTATTCCCCCTTGACTTACTTGTTACACGATAGCCTCAAACCGGGAATCGCGAACACAAGTTGATTTTCGAAAAAAAAAATGGGAAGGGTTTAAACCACTATTCTGCCGACATTCTAGCCGCCATAATTCCTCAGTGCTTGAAGTGACAATAAAGCCGAAGAGTGCGTTGAATTCAGCTCCTCAAACTCTATCTCTGGTGTAAAGGACAACTATATATCCCCGTGCGTTTGGACAGGAGAGACCGGCAAAATTTAAAAAATCGGGCATTTTGACATTCCAAAAAAGAAATTTTTCTACACAAGGAGAACGAAGCGAACCAGGGGCCCGCCCTTTTAGCTGTAGCATCCAGGTATCCACAGTAATAACCACCGTGAAAATCCAGCAAATCCGCCGCACTTTTTTCTACACTTTTTTTTCCGGTACCTATGGTATTTCGGTCTCTAATTCCGGGAATAATGACCCTACCGAGGAACGGGATACGGTCCTGTATTCCCCCTTGACTTACTTGTTACACGATAGCCTCAAACCGGGAATCGCGAACACAAGTTGATTTTCGAAAAAAAAATGCCGACTATTCTGCCGACATTCTAGCCGCCATAATTCCTCAGTGCTTGAAGTGACAATAAAGCCGAAGAGTGCGTTGAATTCAGCTCCTCAAACTCTATCTCTGGTGTAAAGGACAACTTTCTATCCCCGTGCGTTTGGACAGGAGAGACCGGCAAAATTTAAAAAATCGGGCATTTTGACCTTCCAAAAAAGAAATTTTTCTACACAACGAGAACGAAGCGAACCAGGGGCCCGCCCTTTTAGCTGTAGCATCCAGGTATCCTCAGTAATAACCACCGTGAAAATCCAGCAAATCCGCCGCACTTTTTTCTACACTTTTTTTTCCGGTACCTATGGTATTTCGGTCTCTAATTCCGGGAATAATGACCCTACCGAGGAACGGGATACGGTCCTGTATTCCCCCTTGACTTACTTGTTACACGATAGCCTCAAACCGGGAATCGCGAACACAAGTTGATTTTCGAAAAAAAAAAAATGGGAAGGGTTTAAACCACTATTCTGCCGACATTCTAGCTGCCATAATTCCTCAGTGCTTGAAGTGACAATAAAGCCGAAGAGTGCGTTGAATTCAGCTCCTCAAACTCTATCTCTGGTGTAAAGGACAACTTTCTATCCCCGTGCGTTTGGACAGGAGAGACCGGCAAAATTAAAAAAATCGGGCATTTTGACCTTCCAAAAAAGAAATTTTTCTACACAAGGAGAACGAAGCGAACCAGGGGCCCGCCCTTTTAGCTGTAGCATCCAGGTATCCTCAGTAATAACCACCGTGAAAATCCAGCAAATCCGCCGCACTTTTTTCTACACTTTTTTTTCCGGTACCTATGGTATTTCGGTCTCTAATTCCGGGAATAATAACCCTACCGAGGAACGGGATACGGTCCTGTATTCCCCCTTGACTTACTTGTTACACGATAGCCTCAAACCGGGAATCGCGAATACAAGTTGATTTTCGAAAAAAAAATGGGAAGGGTTTAAACCACTATTCTGCCGACATTCTAGCCGCCATAATTCCTCAGTGCTTGAAGTGACAATAAAGCCGAAGAGTGCGTTGAATTCAGCTCCTCAAACTCTATCTCTGGTGTAAAGGACAACTTTCTATCCCCGTGCGTTTGGACAGGAGAGACCGGCAAAATTTAAAAAATCGGGCATTTTGACCTTCCAAAAAAGAAATTTTTCTACACAAGGAGAACGAAGCGAACCAGGGGCCCGCCCTTTTAGCTGTAGCATCCAGGTATCCACAGTAATAACCACCGTGAAAATCCAGCAAATCCGCCGCACTTTTTTCTACACTTTTTTTTCCGGTACCTATGGTATTTCGGTCTCTAATTCCGGGAATAATGACCCTACCGAGGAACGGGATACGGTCCTGTATTCCCCCTTGACTTACTTGTTACACGATAGCCTCAAACCGGGAATCGCGAACACAAGTTGATTTTCGAAAAAAAAATGGGAAGGGTTTAAACCACTATTCTGCCGACATTCTAGCCGCCATAATTCCTCAGTGCTTGAAGTGACAATAAAGCCGAAGAGTGCGTTGAATTCAGCTCCTCAAACTCTATCTCTGGTGTAAAGGACAACTTTCTATCCCCGTGCGTTTGGACAGGAGAGACCGGCAAAATTTAAAAAATCGGGCATTTTGACCTTCCAAAAAAGAAATTTTTCTACACAAGGAGAACGAAGCGAACCAGGGGCCCGCCCTTTTAGCTGTAGCATCCAGGTATCCTCAGTAATAACCACCGTGAAAATCCAGCAAATCCGCCGCACTTTTTTCTACACTTTTTTTTCCGGTACCTATGGTATTTCGGTCTCTAATTCCGGGAATAATGACCCTACCGAGGAACGGGATACGGTCCTGTATTCCCCCTTGACTTACTTGTTACACGATAGCCTCAAACCAGGAATCGCAAACACAAGTTGATTTTCGACATTCTAGCCGCCATAATTCCTCAGTGCTTGAAGTGACAATAAAGCCGAAGAGTGCGTTGAATTCAGCTCCTCAAACTCTATCTCTGGTGTAAAGGACAACTTTCTATCCCCGTGCGTTTGGACAGGAGAGACCGGCAAAATTTAAAAAATCGGGCATTTTGACCTTCCAAAAAAGAAATTTTTCTACACAACGAGAACGAAGCGAACCAGGGGCCCGCCCTTTTAGCTGTAGCATCCAGGTATCCTCAGTAATAACCACCGTGAAAATCCAGCAAATCCGCCGCACTTTTTTCTACACTTTTTTTTCCGGTACCTATGGTATTTCGGTCTCTAATTCCGGGAATAATGACCCTACCGAGGAACGGGATACGGTCCTGTATTCCCCCTTGACTTACTTGTTACACGATAGCCTCAAACCGGGAATCGCGAACACAAGTTGATTTTCGAAAAAAAAATGGGAAGGGTTTAAACCACAATTCTGCCGACATTCTAGCCGCCATAATTCCTCAGTGCTTGAAGTGACAATAAAGCCGAAGAGTGCGTTGAATTCAGCTCCTCAAACTCTATCTCTGGTGTAAAGGACAACTATATATCCCCGTGCGTTTGGACAGGAGAGACCGGCAAAATTTAAAAAATCGGGCATTTTGACATTCCAAAAAAGAAATTTTTCTACACAAGGAGAACGAAGCGAACCAGGGGCCCGCCCTTTTAGCTGTTGCATCCAGGTATCCACAGTAATAACCACCGTGAAAATCCAGCAAATCCGCCGCACTTTTTTCTACACTTTTTTTTCCGGTACCTATGGTATTTCGGTCTCTAATTCCGGGAATAATGACCCTACCGAGGAACGGGATACGGTCCTGTATTCCCCCTTGACTTACTTGTTACACGATAGCCTCAAACCGGGAATCGCGAACACAAGTTGATTTTCGAAAAAAAAATGGGAAGGGTTTAAACCACTATTCTGCCGACATTCTAGCCGCCATAATTCCTCAGTGCTTGAAGTGACAATAAAGCCGAAGAGTGCGTTGAATTCAGCTCCTCAAACTCTATCTCTGGTGTAAAGGACAACTTTCTATCCCCGTGCGTTTGGACAGGAGAGACCGGCAAAATTTAAAAAATCGGGCATTTTGACCTTCCAAAAAAGAAATTTTTCTACACAACGAGAACGAAGCGAACCAGGGGCCCGCCCTTTTAGCTGTAGCATCCAGGTATCCTCAGTAATAACCACCGTGAAAATCCAGCAAATCCGCCGCACTTTTTTCTACACTTTTTTTTCCGGTACCTATGGTATTTCGGTCTCTAATTCCGGGAATAATGACCCTACCGAGGAACGGGATACGGTCCTGTATTCCCCCTTGACTTACTTGTTACACGATAGCCTCAAACCGGGAATCGCGAACACAAGTTGATTTTCGAAAAAAAAAATGGAAAGGGTTTAAACCACTATTCTGCCGACATTCTAGCTGCCATAATTCCTCAGTGCTTGAAGTGACAATAAAGCCGAAGAGTGCGTTGAATTCAGCTCCTCAAACTCTATCTCTGGTGTAAAGGACAACTTTCTATCCCCGTGCGTTTGGACAGGAGAGACCGGCAAAATTAAAAAAATCGGGCATTTTGACCTTCCAAAAAAGAAATTTTTCTACACAAGGAGAACGAAGCGAACCAGGGGCCCGCCCTTTTAGCTGTAGCATCCAGGTATCCTCAGTAATAACCACCGTGAAAATCCAGCAAATCCGCCGCACTTTTTTCTACACTTTTTTTTCCGGTACCTATGGTATTTCGGTCTCTAATTCCGGGAATAATAACCCTACCGAGGAACGGGATACGGTCCTGTATTCCCCCTTGACTTACTTGTTACACGATAGCCTCAAACCGGGAATCGCGAATACAAGTTGATTTTCGAAAAAAAAATGGGAAGGGTTTAAACCACTATTCTGCCGACATTCTAGCCGCCATAATTCCTCAGTGCTTGAAGTGACAATAAAGCCGAAGAGTGCGTTGAATTCAGCTCCTCAAACTCTATCTCTGGTGTAAAGGACAACTTTCTATCCCCGTGCGTTTGGACAGGAGAGACCGGCAAAATTTAAAAAATCGGGCATTTTGACCTTCCAAAAAAGAAATTTTTCTACACAAGGAGAACGAAGCGAACCAGGGGCCCGCCCTTTTAGCTGTAGCATCCAGGTATCCACAGTAATAACCACCGTGAAAATCCAGCAAATCCGCCGCACTTTTTTCTACACTTTTTTTTCCGGTACCTATGGTATTTCGGTCTCTAATTCCGGGAATAATGACCCTACCGAGGAACGGGATACGGTCCTGTATTCCCCCTTGACTTACTTGTTACACGATAGCCTCAAACCGGGAATCGCGAACACAAGTTGATTTTCGAAAAAAAAATGGGAAGGGTTTAAACCACTATTCTGCCGACATTCTAGCCGCCATAATTCCTCAGTGCTTGAAGTGACAATAAAGCCGAAGAGTGCGTTGAATTCAGCTCCTCAAACTCTATCTCTGGTGTAAAGGACAACTTTCTATCCCCGTGCGTTTGGACAGGAGAGACCGGCAAAATTTAAAAAATCGGGCATTTTGACCTTCCAAAAAAGAAATTTTTCTACACAACGAGAACGAAGCGAACCAGGGGCCCGCCCTTTTAGCTGTAGCATCCAGGTATCCTCAGTAATAACTACCGTGAAAATCCAGCAAATCCGCCGCACTTTTTTCTACACTTTTTTTTCCGGTACCTATGGTATTTCGGTCTCTAATTCCGGGAATAATGACCCTACCGAGGAACGGGATACGGTCCTGTATTCCCCCTTGACTTACTTGTTACACGATAGCCTCAAACCGGGAATCGCGAACACAAGTTGATTTTCGAAAAAAAAAAAAATGGGAAGGGTTTAAACCACTATTCTGCCGACATTCTAGCCGCCATAATTCCTCAGTGCTTGAAGTGACAATAAAGCCGAAGAGTGCGTTGAATTCAGCTCCTCAAACTCTATCTCTGGTGTAAAGGACAACTTTCTATCCCCGTGCGTTTGGACAGGAGAGACCGGCAAAATTTAAAAAATCGGGCATTTTTACCTTCCAAAAAAGAAAATTTTCTACACAAGGAGAACGAAGCGAACCAGGGGCCCGCCCTTTTAGCTGTAGCATCCAGGTATCCTCAGTAATAACCACCGTGAAAACCCAGCAAATCCGCCGCACTTTTTTCTACACTTTTTTTTCCGGTACCTATGGTATTTCGGTCTCTAATTCCGGGAATAATGACCCTACCGAGGAACGGGATACGGTCCTGTATTCCCCCTTGACTTACTTGTTACACGATAGCCTCAAACCGGGAATCGCGAACACAAGTTGATTTTCGGCCGACATTCTAGCCGCCATAATTCCTCAGTGCTTGAAGTGACAATAAAGCCGAAGAGTGCGTTGAATTCAGCTCCTCAAACTCTATCTCTGGTGTAAAGGACAACTTTCTATCCCCGTGCGTTTGGACAGGAGAGACCGGCAAAATTTAAAAAATCGGGCATTTTGACCTTCCAAAAAAGAAATTTTTCTACACAAGGAGAACGAAGCGAACCAGGGGCCCGCCCTTTTAGCTGTAACATCCAGGTATCCTCAGTAATAACCACCGTGAAAATCCAGCAAATCCGCCGCACTTTTTTCTACACTTTTTTTTCCGGTACCTATGGTATTTCGGTCTCTAATTCCGGGAATAATGACCCTACCGAGGAACGGGATACGGTCCTGTATTCCCCCTTGACTTACTTGTTACACGATAGCCTCAAACCGGGAATCGCGAACACAAGTTGATTTTCGAAAAAAAAAATGGGAAGGGTTTAAACCACTATTCTGCCGACATTCTAGCCGCCATAATTCCTCAGTGCTTGAAGTGACAATTAAGCCGAAGAGTGTGTTGAATTCAGCTCCTCAAACTCTATCTCTGGTGTAAAGGACAACTTTCTATCCCCGTGCGTTTGGACAGGAGAGACCGGCAAAATTAAAAAAATCGGGCATTTTGACCTTCCTAAAAAGAAATTTTTCTACACAAGGAGAACCAGGGGCCCGCCCTTTTAGCTGTAGCATCCAGGTATCCTCAGTAATAACCACCGTGAAAATCAGCAAATCCGCCGCACTTTTTTCTACACTTATTTTTCCGGTACCTATGGTATTTCGGTCTCTAATTCCGGGAATAATGACCCTACCGAGGAACGGGATACGGTCCTGTATTCCCCCTTGACTTACTTGTTACACGATAGCCTCAAACCGGGAATCGCGAACACAAGTTGATTTTCGAAAAAAAAAAAAAATGGGAAGGGTTTAAACCACTATTCTGCCGACATTCTAGCCGCCATAATTCCTCAGTGCTTGAAGTGACAATAAAGCCGAAGAGTGCGTTGAATTCAGCTCCTCAAACTCTATCTCTGGTGTAAAGGACAACTTTCTATCCCCGTGCGTTTGGACAGGAGAGACCGGCAAAATTTAAAAAATCGGGCATTTTGACCTTCCAAAAAAGAAATTTTTCTACACAAGGAGAACGAAGCGAACCTGGGGCCCGCCCTTTTAGCTGTAGCATCCAGGTATCCTC
This sequence comes from Periplaneta americana, assembly GCF_040183065.1. Classification (NCBI taxonomy): domain Eukaryota; kingdom Metazoa; phylum Arthropoda; class Insecta; order Blattodea; family Blattidae; genus Periplaneta; species Periplaneta americana. The sequence continues at coordinate 83,573 of NW_027185516.1, forward strand.
AGTAATAACCACCGTGAAAATCCAGCAAATCCGCCGCACTTTTTTCTACACTTTTTTTTCCGGTACCTATGGTATTTCGGTCTCTAATTCCGGGAATAATGACCCTACCGAGGAACGGGATACGGTCCTGTATTCCCCCTTGACTTACTTGTTACACGATAGCCTCAAACCGGGAATCGCGAACACAAGTTGATTTTCGAACACTATTCTGCCGACATTCTAGCCGCCATAATTCCTCAGTGCTTCAAGTGACAATAAAGCCGAAGAGTGCGTTGAATTCAGCTCCTCAAACTCTATCTCTGGTGTAAAGGACAACTTTCTATCCCCGTGCGTTTGGACAGGAGAGACCGGCAAAATTAAAAAAATCGGGCATTTTGACCTTCCAAAAAAGAAATTTTTCTACACAAGGAGAACGAAGCGAACCAGGGGCCCGCCCTTTTAGCTGTAGCATCCAGGTATATTCAGTAATAACCACCGTGAAAATCCAGCAAATCCGCCGCACTTTTTTCTACACTTTTTTTTCCGGTACCTATGGTATTTCGGTCTCTAATTCCGGGAATAATGACCCTACCGAGGAACGGGATACGGTCCTGTATTCCCCCTTGACTTACTTGTTACACGATAGCCTCAAACCGGGAATCGCGAACACAAGTTGATTTTCGAAAAAAAAAATGGGAAGGGTTTAAACCACTATTCTGCCGACATTCTAGCCGCCATAATTCCTCAGTGCTTCAAGTGACAATAAAGCCGAAGAGTGCGTTGAATTCAGCTCCTCAAACTCTATCTCTGGTGTAAAGGACAACTTTCTATCCCCGTGCGTTTGGACAGGAGAGACCGGCAAAATTAAAAAATCGGGCATTTTGACCTTCCAAAAAAGAAATTTTTCTACACAAGGAGAACGAAGCGAACCAGGGGCCCGCGTTTTAGCTGTAGCATCCAGGTATCCACAGTAATAACCACCGTGTAAATCCAGCAAATCCGCCGCACTTTTTTCTACACTATTTTTTCCGGTACCTATGGTATTTCGGTCTCTAATTCCGGGAATAATGACCCTACCGAGGAACGGGATACGGTCCTGTATTCCCCCTTGACTTACTTGTTACACGATAGCCTGAAACCGGGAATCGCGAACACAAGTTGATTTTCGAAAAAAAAATGGGAAGGGTTTAAACCACTATTCTGCCGACATTCTAGCCGCCATAATTCCTCAGTGCTTGAAGTGACAATAAAGCCGAAGAGTGCGTTGAATTCAGCTCCTCAAACTCTATCTCTGGTGTAAAGGACAACTTTCTATCCCCGTGCGTTTGGACAGGAGAGACCGGCAAAATTTAAAAAATCGGGCATTTTGACCTTCCAAAAAAGAATTTTTTCTACACAAGGAGAACGAAGCGAACCAGGGGCCCGCCTTTTAGCTGTAGCATCCAGGTATCCACAGTAATAACCACCGTGTAAATCCAGCAAATCCGCCGCACTTTTTTCTACACTTTTTTTTCCGGTACCTATGGTATTTCGGTCTCTAATTCCGGGAATAATGACCCTACCGAGGAACGGGATACGGTCCTGTATTCCCCCTTGACTTACTTGTTACACGATAGCCTCAAACCGGGAATCGCGAACACAAGTTGATTTTCGAAAAAAAAATGACACTATTCTGCCGACATTCTAGCCGCCATAATTCCTCAGTGCTTGAAGTGAGAATAAAGCCGAAGAGTGCGTTGAATTCAGCTCCTCAAACTCTATCTCTGGTGTAAAGGACAACTTTCTATCCCCGTGCGTTTGGGCAGGAGAGACCGGCAAAATTTAAAAAATCGGGCATTTTGACCTTCCAAAAAAGAAATTTTTCTACACAAGGAGAACGAAGCGAACCAGGGGCCCGCCCTTTTAGCTGTAGCATCCAGGTATCCTCAGTAATAACCCACCGTGAAAATCCAGCAAATCCGCCGCACTTTTTCTACACTTTTTTTTCGGTACCTATGGTATTTCGGTCTCTAATTCCGGGAATAATGACCCTACCGAGGAACGGGATACGGTCCTGTATTCCCCCTTGACTTACTTGTTACACGATAGCCTCAAACCGGGAATCGCGAACACAAGTTGATTTTCGAAAAAAAAAAAAAAATGGGAAGGGTTTAAACCACTATTCTGCCGACATTCTAGCCGCCATAATTCCTCAGTGCTTGAAGTGACAATAAAGCCGAAGAGTGCGTTGAATTCAGCTCCTCAAACTCTATCTCTGGTGTAAAGGACAACTTTCTATCCCCGTGCGTTTGGACAGGAGAGACCGGCAAAATTTAAAAAATCGGGCATTTTGACCTTCCAAAAAGAAATTGTTCTACACAAGGAGAACGAAGCGAACCAGGCGCCCGCCCTTTTAGCTGTAGCATCCAGGTATCCTCAGTAATAACCACCGTGAAAATCCAGCAAATCCGCCGCACTTTTTTCTACACTTTTTTTTCCGGTACCTATGGTATTTCGGTCTCTAATTCCGGGAATAATGACCCTACCGAGGAACGGGATACGGTCCTGTATTCCCCCTTGACTTACTTGTTACACGATAGCCTCAAACCGGGAATCGCGAACACAAGTTGATTTTCGAAAAAAAAAATGGGAAGGGTTTAAACCACTATTCTGCCGACATTCTAGCCGCCATAATTCCTCAGTGCTTGAAGTGACAATAAAGCCGAAGAGTGCGTTGAATTCAGCTCCTCAAACTCTATCTCTGGTGTAAAGGACAACTTTCTATCCCCGTGCGTTTGGACAGGAGAGACCGGCAAAATTTAAAAAATCGGGCATTTTGACCTTCCAAAAAAGAAATTTTTCTACACAACGAGAACGAAGCGAACCAGGGGCCCGCCCTTTTAGCTGTAGCATCCAGGTATCCTCAGTAATAACTACCGTGAAAATCCAGCAAATCCGCCGCACTTTTTTTCTACACTTTTTTTTCCGGTACCTATGGTATTTCGGTCTCTAATTCCGGGAATAATGACCCTACCGAGGAACGGGATACGGTCCTGTATTCCCCCTTGACTTACTTGTTACACGATAGCCTCAAACCGGGAATCGCGAACACAAGTTGATTTTCGAAAAAAAAAAAAATGGGAAGGGTTTAAACCACTATTCTGCCGACATTCTAGCCGCCATAATTCCTCAGTGCTTGAAGTGACAATAAAGCCGAAGAGTGCGTTGAATTCAGCTCCTCAAACTCTATCTCTGGTGTAAAGGACAACTTTCTATCCCCGTGCGTTTGGACAGGAGAGACCGGCAAAATTTAAAAAATCGGGCATTTTTACCTTCCAAAAAAGAAAATTTTCTACACAAGGAGAACGAAGCGAACCAGGGGCCCGCCCTTTTAGCTGTAGCATCCAGGTATCCTCAGTAATAACCACCGTGAAAACCCAGCAAATCCGCCGCACTTTTTTCTACACTTTTTTTCCGGTACCTATGGTATTTCGGTCTCTAATTCCGGGAATAATGACCCTACCGAGGAACGGGATACGGTCCTGTATTCCCCCTTGACTTACTTGTTACACGATAGCCTCAAACCGGGAATCGCGAACACAAGTTGATTTTCGGCCGACATTCTAGCCGCCATAATTCCTCAGTGCTTGAAGTGACAATAAAGCCGAAGAGTGCGTTGAATTCAGCTCCTCAAACTCTATCTCTGGTGTAAAGGACAACTTTCTATCCCCGTGCGTTTGGACAGGAGAGACCGGCAAAATTTAAAAAATCGGGCATTTTGACCTTCCAAAAAAGAAATTTTTCTACACAAGGAGAACGAAGCGAACCAGGGGCCCGCCCTTTTAGCTGTAACATCCAGGTATCCTCAGTAATAACCACCGTGAAAATCCAGCAAATCCGCCGCACTTTTTTCTACACTTTTTTTTCCGGTACCTATGGTATTTCGGTCTCTAATTCCGGGAATAATGACCCTACCGAGGAACGGGATACGGTCCTGTATTCCCCCTTGACTTACTTGTTACACGATAGCCTCAAACCGGGAATCGCGAACACAAGTTGATTTTCGAAAAAAAAAATGGGAAGGGTTTAAACCACTATTCTGCCGACATTCTAGCCGCCATAATTCCTCAGTGCTTGAAGTGACAATTAAGCCGAAGAGTGTGTTGAATTCAGCTCCTCAAACTCTATCTCTGGTGTAAAGGACAACTTTCTATCCCCGTGCGTTTGGACAGGAGAGACCGGCAAAATTAAAAAAATCGGGCATTTTGACCTTCCTAAAAAGAAATTTTTCTACACAAGGAGAACCAGGGGCCCGCCCTTTTAGCTGTAGCATCCAGGTATCCTCAGTAATAACCACCGTGAAAATCCAGCAAATCCGCCGCACTTTTTTCTACACTTTTTTTTCCGGTACCTATGGTATTTCGGTCTCTAATTCCGGGAATAATGACCCTACCGAGGAACGGGATACGGTCCTGTATTCCCCCTTGACTTACTTGTTACACGATAGCCTCAAACCGGGAATCGCGAACACAAGTTGATTTTCGAAAAAAAAAAAATGGGAAGGGTTTAAACCACTATTCTGCCGACATTCTAGCCGCCATAATTCCTCAGTGCTTGAAGTGACAATAAAGCCGAAGAGTGCGTTGAATTCAGCTCCTCAAACTCTATCTCTGGTGTAAAGGACAACTTTCTATCCCCGTGCGTTTGGACAGGAGAGACCGGCAAAATTTAAAAAATCGGGCATTTTGACCTTCCAAAAAAGAAATTTTTCTACACAAGGAGAACGAAGCGAACCTGGGGCCCGCCCTTTTAGCTGTAGCATCCAGGTATCCTCAGTAATAACCACCGTGAAAATCCAGCAAATCCGCCGCACTTTTTTCTACACTTTTTTTTCCGGTACCTATGGTATTTCGGTCTCTAATTCCGGGAATAATGACCCTACCGAGGAACGGGATACGGTCCTGTATTCCCCCTTGACTTACTTGTTACACGATAGCCTCAAACCGGGAATCGCGAACACAAGTTGATTTTCGAACACTATTCTGCCGACATTCTAGCCGCCATAATTCCTCAGTGCTTCAAGTGACAATAAAGCCGAAGAGTGCGTTGAATTCAGCTCCTCAAACTCTATCTCTGGTGTAAAGGACAACTTTCTATCCCCGTGCGTTTGGACAGGAGAGACCGGCAAAATTTAAAAAATCGGGCATTTTGACCTTCCAAAAAAGAAATTTTTCTACACAAGGAGAACGAAGCGAACCAGGGGCCCGCCCTTTTAGCTGTAGCATCCAGGTATATTCAGTAATAACCACCGTGAAAATCCAGCAAATCCGCCGCACTTTTTTCTACACTTTTTTTTCCGGTACCTATGGTATTTCGGTCTCTAATTCCGGGAATAATGACCCTACCGAGGAACGGGATACGGTCCTGTATTCCCCCTTGACTTACTTGTTACACGATAGCCTCAAACCGGGAATCGCGAACACAAGTTGATTTTCGAAAAAAAAAATGGGAAGGGTTTAAACCACTATTCTGCCGACATTCTAGCCGCCATAATTCCTCAGTGCTTCAAGTGACAATAAAGCCGAAGAGTGCGTTGAATTCAGCTCCTCAAACTCTATCTCTGGTGTAAAGGACAACTTTCTATCCCCGTGCGTTTGGACAGGAGAGACCGGCAAAATTTAAAAAATCGGGCATTTTGACCTTCCAAAAAAGAAATTTTTCTACACAAGGAGAACGAAGCGAACCAGGGGCCCGCCTTTTAGCTGTAGCATCCAGGTATCCACAGTAATAACCACCGTGTAAATCCAGCAAATCCGCCGCACTTTTTTCTACACTATTTTTTCCGGTACCTATGGTATTTCGGTCTCTAATTCCGGGAATAATGACCCTACCGAGGAACGGGATACGGTCCTGTATTCCCCCTTGACTTACTTGTTACACGATAGCCTGAAACCGGGAATCGCGAACACAAGTTGATTTTCGAAAAAAAAATGGGAAGGGTTTAAACCACTATTCTGCCGACATTCTAGCCGCCATAATTCCTCAGTGCTTGAAGTGACAATAAAGCCGAAGAGTGCGTTGAATTCAGCTCCTCAAACTCTATCTCTGGTGTAAAGGACAACTTTCTATCCCCGTGCGTTTGGACAGGAGAGACCGGCAAAATTTAAAAAATCGGGCATTTTGACCTTCCAAAAAAGAATTTTTTCTACACAAGGAGAACGAAGCGAACCAGGGGCCCGCCTTTTAGCTGTAGCATCCAGGTATCCACAGTAATAACCACCGTGTAAATCCAGCAAATCCGCCGCACTTTTTTCTACACTTTTTTTTCCGGTACCTATGGTATTTCGGTCTCTAATTCCGGGAATAATGACCCTACCGAGGAACGGGATACGGTCCTGTATTCCCCCTTGACTTACTTGTTACACGATAGCCTCAAACCGGGAATCGCGAACACAAGTTGATTTTCGAAAAAAAAATGACACTATTCTGCCGACATTCTAGCCGCCATAATTCCTCAGTGCTTGAAGTGAGAATAAAGCCGAAGAGTGCGTTGAATTCAGCTCCTCAAACTCTATCTCTGGTGTAAAGGACAACTTTCTATCCCCGTGCGTTTGGGCAGGAGAGACCGGCAAAATTTAAAAAATCGGGCATTTTGACCTTCCAAAAAAGAAATTTTTCTACACAAGGAGAACGAAGCGAACCAGGGGCCCGCCCTTTTAGCTGTAGCATCCAGGTATCCTCAGTAATAACCACCGTGAAAATCCAGCAAATCCGCCGCACTTTTTTCTACACTTTTTTTTCCGGTACCTATGGTATTTCGGTCTCTAATTCCGGGAATAATGACCCTACCGAGGAACGGGATACGGTCCTGTATTCCCCCTTGACTTACTTGTTACACGATAGCCTCAAACCGGGAATCGCGAACACAAGTTGATTTTCGAAAAAAAAAAAAATGGGAAGGGTTTAAACCACTATTCTGCCGACATTCTAGCCGCCATAATTCCTCAGTGCTTGAAGTGACAATAAAGCCGAAGAGTGCGTTGAATTCAGCTCCTCAAACTCTATCTCTGGTGTAAAGGACAACTTTCTATCCCCGTGCGTTTGGACAGGAGAGACCGGCAAAATTTAAAAAATCGGGCATTTTGACCTTCCAAAAAAGAAATTGTTCTACACAAGGAGAACGAAGCGAACCAGGCGCCCGCCCTTTTAGCTGTAGCATCCAGGTATCCTCAGTAATAACCACCGTGAAAATCCAGCAAATCCGCCGCACTTTTTTCTACACTTTTTTTTCCGGTACCTATGGTATTTCGGTCTCTAATTCCGGGAATAATGACCCTACCGAGGAACGGGATACGGTCCTGTATTCCCCCTTGACTTACTTGTTACACGATAGCCTCAAACCGGGAATCGCGAACACAAGTTGATTTTCGAACACTATTCTGCCGACATTCTAGCCGCCATAATTCCTCAGTGCTTCAAGTGACAATAAAGCCGAAGAGTGCGTTGAATTCAGCTCCTCAAACTCTATCTCTGGTGTAAAGGACAACTTTCTATCCCCGTGCGTTTGGACAGGAGAGACCGGCAAAATTAAAAAAATCGGGCATTTTGACCTTCCAAAAAAGAAATTTTTCTACACAAGGAGAACGAAGCGAACCAGGGGCCCGCCCTTTTAGCTGTAGCATCCAGGTATATTCAGTAATAACCACCGTGAAAATCCAGCAAATCCGCCGCACTTTTTTCTACACTTTTTTTTCCGGTACCTATGGTATTTCGGTCTCTAATTCCGGGAATAATGACCCTACCGAGGAACGGGATACGGTCCTGTATTCCCCCTTGACTTACTTGTTACACGATAGCCTCAAACCGGGAATCGCGAACACAAGTTGATTTTCGAAAAAAAAAATGGGAAGGGTTTAAACCACTATTCTGCCGACATTCTAGCCGCCATAATTCCTCAGTGCTTCAAGTGACAATAAAGCCGAAGAGTGCGTTGAATTCAGCTCCTCAAACTCTATCTCTGGTGTAAAGGACAACTTTCTATCCCCGTGCGTTTGGACAGGAGAGACCGGCAAAATTTAAAAAATCGGGCATTTTGACCTTCCAAAAAAGAAATTTTTCTACACAAGGAGAACGAAGCGAACCAGGGGCCCGCCTTTTAGCTGTAGCATCCAGGTATCCACAGTAATAACCACCGTGTAAATCCAGCAAATCCGCCGCACTTTTTTCTACACTATTTTTTCCGGTACCTATGGTATTTCGGTCTCTAATTCCGGGAATAATGACCCTACCGAGGAACGGGATACGGTCCTGTATTCCCCCTTGACTTACTTGTTACACGATAGCCTCAAACCGGGAATCGCGAACACAAGTTGATTTTCGAAAAAAAAATGGGAAGGGTTTAAACCACTATTCTGCCGACATTCTAGCCGCCATAATTCCTCAGTGCTTGAAGTGACAATAAAGCCGAAGAGTGCGTTGAATTCAGCTCCTCAAACTCTATCTCTGGCGTAAAGGACAACTTTCTATCCCCGTGCGTTTGGACAGGAGAGACCGGCAAAATTTAAAAAATCGGGCATTTTGACCTTCCAAAAAAGAATTTTTTCTACACAAGGAGAACGAAGCGAACCAGGGGCCCGCCTTTTAGCTGTAGCATCCAGGTATCCACAGTAATAACCACCGTGTAAATCCAGCAAATCCGCCGCACTTTTTTCTACACTTTTTTTTCCGGTACCTATGGTATTTCGGTCTCTAATTCCGGGAATAATGACCCTACCGAGGAACGGGATACGGTCCTGTATTCCCCCTTGACTTACTTGTTACACGATAGCCTCAAACCGGGAATCGCGAACACAAGTTGATTTTCGAAAAAAAAATGACACTATTCTGCCGACATTCTAGCCGCCATAATTCCTCAGTGCTTGAAGTGAGAATAAAGCCGAAGAGTGCGTTGAATTCAGCTCCTCAAACTCTATCTCTGGTGTAAAGGACAACTTTCTATCCCCGTGCGTTTGGGCAGGAGAGACCGGCAAAATTTAAAAAATCGGGCATTTTGACCTTCCAAAAAAGAAATTTTTCTACACAAGGAGAACGAAGCGAACCAGGGGCCCACCCTTTTAGCTGTAGCATCCAGGTATCCTCAGTAATAACCACCGTGAAAATCCAGCAAATCCGCCGCACTTTTTTCTACACTTTTTTTTCCGGTACCTATGGTATTTCGGTCTCTAATTCCGGGAATAATGACCCTACCGAGGAACGGGATACGGTCCTGTATTCCCCCTTGACTTACTTGTTACACGATAGCCTCAAACCGGGAATCGCGAACACAAGTTGATTTTCGAAAAAAAAAAAAATGGGAAGGGTTTAAACCACTATTCTGCCGACATTCTAGCCGCCATAATTCCTCAGTGCTTGAAGTGACAATAAAGCCGAAGAGTGCGTTGAATTCAGCTCCTCAAACTCTATCTCTGGTGTAAAGGACAACTTTCTATCCCCGTGCGTTTGGACAGGAGAGACCGGCAAAATTTAAAAAATCGGGCATTTTGACCTTCCAAAAAAGAAATTTTTCTACACAAGGAGAACGAAGCGAACCAGGCGCCCGCCCTTTTAGCTGTAGCATCCAGGTATCCTCAGTAATAACCACCGTGAAAATCCAGCAAATCCGCCGCACTTTTTTCTACACTTTTTTTTCCGGTACCTATGGTATTTCGGTCTCTAATTCCGGGAATAATGACCCTACCGAGGAACGGGATACGGTCCTGTATTCCCCCTTGACTTACTTGTTACACGATAGCCTCAAACCGGGAATCGCGAACACAAGTTGATTTTCGAACACTATTCTGCCGACATTCTAGCCGCCATAATTCCTCAGTGCTTGAAGTGACAATAAAGCCGAAGAGTGCGTTGAATTCAGCTCCTCAAACTCTATCTCTGGTGTAAAGGACAACTTTCTATCCCCGTGCGTTTGGACAGGAGAGACCGGCAAAATTTAAAAAATCGGGCATTTTGACCTTCCAAAAAAGAAATTTTTCTACACAAGGAGAACGAAGCGAACCAGGGGCCCGCCCTTTTAGCTGTAGCATCCAGGTATCCTCAGTAATAACCACCGTGAAAATCCAGCAAATCCGCCAAAGAAATTTTTCTACACAAGGAGAACGAAGCGAACCAGGGGCCCACCCTTTTAGCTGTAGCATCCAGGTATCCTCAGTAATAACCACCGTGAAAATCCAGCAAATCCGCCGCACTTTTTTCTACACTTTTTTTTCCGGTACCTATGGTATTTCGGTCTCTAATTCCGGGAATAATGACCCTACCGAGGAACGGGATACGGTCCTGTATTCCCCCTTGACTTACTTGTTACAAGATAGCCTCAAACCGGGAATCGCGAACACAAGTTGATTTTCGAAAAAAAAATGGGAAGGGTTTAAACCACTATTCTGCCGACATTCTAGCCGCCATAATTCCTCAGTGCTTGAAGTGACAATAAAGCCGAAGAGTGCGTTGAATTCAGCTCCTCAAACTCTATCTCTGGTGTAAAGGACAACTTTCTATCCCCGTGCGTTTGGACAGGAGAGACCGGCAAAATTAAAAAAATCGGGCATTTTGACCTTCCAAAAAAGAAATTTTTCTACACAAGGAGAACGAAGCGAACCAGGGGCCCGCCCTTTTAGCTGTAGCATCCAGGTATCCTCAGTAATAACCACCGTGAAAATCCAGCAAATCCGCCGCACTTTTTTCTACACTTTTTTTTCCGGTACCTATGGTATTTCGGTCTCTAATTCCGGGAATAATGACCCTACCGAGGAACGGGATACGGTCCTGTATTCCCCCTTGACTTACTTGTTACACGATAGCCTCAAACCGGGAATCGCGAACACAAGTTGATTTTCGAACACTATTCTGCCGACATTCTAGCCGCCATAATTCCTCAGTGCTTCAAGTGACAATAAAGCCGAAGAGTGCGTTGAATTCAGCTCCTCAAACTCTATCTCTGGTGTAAAGGACAACTTTCTATCCCCGTGCGTTTGGACAGGAGAGACCGGCAAAATTTAAAAAATCGGGCATTTTGACCTTCCAAAAAAGAAATTTTTCTACACAAGGAGAACGAAGCGAACCAGGGGCCCGCCCTTTTAGCTATAGCATCCAGGTATCCTCAGTAATAACCACCGTGAAAATCCAGCAAATCCGCCGCACTTTTTTCTACACTTCTTTTTCCGGTACCTATGGTATTTCGGTCTCTAATTCCGGGAATAATGACCCTACCGAGGAACGGGATACGGTCCTGTATTCCCCCTTGACTTACTTGTTACACGATAGCCTCAAACCGGGAATCGCGAACACGAGTTGATTTTCGAAAAAAAAATGGGAAGGGTTTAAACCACTATTCTGCCGACATTCTAGCCGCCATAATTCCTCAGTGCTTCAAGTGACAATAAAGCCGAAGAGTGCGTTGAATTCAGCTCCTCAAACTCTATCTCTGGTGTAAAGGACAACTTTCTATCCCCGTGCGTTTGGACAGGAGAGACCGGCAAAATTTAAAAAATCGGGCATTTTGACCTTCCAAAAAAGAAATTTTTCTACACAAGGAGAACGAAGCGAACCAGGGGCCCGCCCTTTTAGCTGTAGCATCCAGGTATCCTCAGTAATAACCACCGTGAAAATCCAGCAAATCCGCCGCACTTTTTTCTACACTTTTTTTTTCGGTACCTATGGTATTTCGGTCTCTAATTCCGGGAATAATGACCCTACCGAGGAACGGGATACGGTCCTGTATTCCCCCTTGACTTACTTGTTACACGATAGCCTCAAAAAGGGAATCGCGAACACAAGTTGATTTTCGAACACTATTCTGCCGACATTCTAGCCGCCATAATTCCTCAGTGCTTCAAGTGACAATAAAGCCGAAGAGTGCGTTGAATTCAGCTCCTCAAACTCTATCTCTGGTGTAAAGGACAACTTTCTATCCCCGTGCGTTTGGACAGGAGAGACCGGCAAAATTAAAAAAATCGGGCATTTTGACCTTCCAAAAAAGAAATTTTTCTACACAAGGAGAACGAAGCGAACCAGGGGCCCGCCCTTTTAGCTGTAGCATCCAGGTATCCACAGTAATTACCACCGTGAAAATCCAGCAAATCCGCCGCACTTTTTTCTACACTTTTTTTTCCGGTACCTATGGTATTTCGGTCTCTAATTCCGGGAATAATGACCCTACCGAGGAACGGGATACGGTCCTGTATTCCCCCTTGACTTACTTGTTACACGATAGCCTCAAACCGGGAATCGCGAACACAAGTTGATTTTCGAAAAAAAAATGGGAAGGACCACTATTCTGCCGACATTCTAGCCGCCATAATTCTTCAGTGCTTGAAGTGACAATAAAGCCGAAGAGTGCGTTGAATTCAGCTCCTCAAACTCTATCTCTGGTGTAAAGGACAACTTTCTATCCCCGTGCGTTTGGACAGGAGAGACCGGCAAAATTTAAAAAATCGGGCATTTTGACCTTCCAAAAAAGAAATTTTTCTACACAAGGAGAACGAAGCGAACCAGGGGCCCGCCCTTTTAGCTGTAGCATCCAGGTATCCTCAGTAATAACCACCGTGAAAATCCAGCAAATCCGCCGCACTTTTTTCTACACTTTTTTTTCCGGTACCTATGGTATTTCGGTCTCTAATTCCGGGAATAATGACCCTACCGAGGAACGGGATACGGTCCTGTATTCCCCCTTGACTTACTTGTTACACGATAGCCTCAAACCAGGAATCGCAAACACAAGTTGATTTTCGACATTCTAGCCGCCATAATTCCTCAGTGCTTGAAGTGACAATAAAGCCGAAGAGTGCGTTGAATTCAGCTCCTCAAACTCTATCTCTGGTGTAAAGGACAACTTTCTATCCCCGTGCGTTTGGACAGGAGAGACCGGCAAAATTTAAAAAATCGGGCATTTTGACCTTCCAAAAAAGAAATTTTTCTACACAACGAGAACGAAGCGAACCAGGGGCCCGCCCTTTTAGCTGTAGCATCCAGGTATCCTCAGTAATAACCACCGTGAAAATCCAGCAAATCCGCCGCACTTTTTTCTACACTTTTTTTTCCGGTACCTATGGTATTTCGGTCTCTAATTCCGGGAATAATGACCCTACCGAGGAACGGGATACGGTCCTGTATTCCCCCTTGACTTACTTGTTACACGATAGCCTCAAACCGGGAATCGCGAACACAAGTTGATTTTCGACCGACATTCTAGCCGCCATAATTCCTCAGTGCTTGAAGTGACAATAAAGCCGAAGAGTGCGTTGAATTCAGCTCCTCAAACTCTATCTCTGGTGTAAAGGACAACTTTCTATCCCCGTGCGTTTGGACAGGAGAGACCGGCAAAATTTAAAAAATCGGGCATTTTGACCTTCCAAAAAAGAAATTTTTCTACACAAGGAGAACGAAGCGAACCAGGGGCCCGCCCTTTTAGCTGTAGCATCCAGGTATCCTCAGTAATAACCACCGTGAAAATCCAGCAAATCCGCCGCACTTTTTTCTACACTTTTTTTTCCGGTACCTATGGTATTTCGGTCTCTAATTCCGGGAATAATGACCCTACCGAGGAACGGGATACGGTCCTGTATTCCCCCTTGACTTACTTGTTACACGATAGCCTCAAACCGGGAATCGCGAACACAAGTTGATTTTCGAAAAAAAAAATGGGAAGGGTTTAAACCACTATTCTGCCGACATTCTAGCCGCCATAATTCCTCAGTGCTTGAAGTGACAATAAAGCCGAAGAGTGCGTTGAATTCAGCTCCTCAAACTCTATCTCTGGTGTAAAGGACAACTTTCTATCCCCGTGCGTTTGGACAGGAGAGACCGGCAAAATTTAAAAAATCGGGCATTTTGACCTTCCAAAAAAGATATTTTTCTACACAAGGAGAACGAAGCGAACCAGGGGCCCGCCCTTTTAGCTGTAGCATCCAGGTATCCTCAGTAATAACCACCGTGAAAATCCAGCAAATCCGCCGCACTTTTTTCTACACTTTTTTTTCCGGTACCTATGGTATTTCGGTCTCTAATTCCGGGAATAATGACCCTACCGAGGAACGGGATACGGTCCTGTATTCCCCCTTGACTTACTTGTTACACGATAGCCTCAAACCGGGAATCGCGAACACAAGTTGATTTTCGAACACTATTCTGCCGACATTCTAGCCGCCATAATTCCTCAGTGCTTCAAGTGACAATAAAGCCGAAGAGTGCGTTGAATTCAGCTCCTCAAACTCTATCTCTGGTGTAAAGGACAACTTTCTATCCCCGTGCGTTTGGACAGGAGAGACCGGCAAAATTAAAAAAATCGGGCATTTTGACCTTCCAAAAAAGAAATTTTTCTACACAAGGAGAACGAAGCGAACCAGGGGCCCGCCCTTTTAGCTGTAGCATCCAGGTATCCTCAGTAATAACCACCGTGAAAATCCAGCAAATCCGCCGCACTTTTTTCTACACTTTTTTTTCCGGTACCTATGGTATTTCGGTCTCTAATTCCGGGAATAATGACCCTACCGAGGAACGGGATACGGTCCTGTATTCCCCCTTGACTTACTTGTTACACGATAGCCTCAAACCGGGAATCGCGAACACAAGTTGATTTTCGAAAAAAAAATGGGAAGGGTTTAAACCACTATTCTGCCGACATTCTAGCCGCCATAATTCCTCAGTGCTTGAAGTGACAATAAAGCCGAAGAGTGCGTTGAATTCAGCTCCTCAAACTCTATCTCTGGTGTAAAGGACAACTTTCTATCCCCGTGCGTTTGGACAGGAGAGACCGGCAAAATTTAAAAAATCGGGCATTTTGACCTTCCAAAAAAGAAATTTTTCTACACAAGGAGAACGAAGCGAACCAGGGGCCCGCCCTTTTAGCTGTAGCATCCAGGTATCCACAGTAATAACCACCGTGAAAATCCAGCAAATCCGCCGCACTTTTTTCTACACTTTTTTTTCCGGTACCTATGGTATTTCGGTCTCTAATTCCGGGAATAATGACCCTACCGAGGAACGGGATACGGTCCTGTATTCCCCCTTGACTTACTTGTTACACGATAGCCTCAAACCGGGAATCGCGAACACAAGTTGATTTTCGGCCGACATTCTAGCCGCCATAATTCCTCAGTGCTTGAAGTGACAATAAAGCCGAAGAGTGCGTTGAATTCAGCTCCTCAAACTCTATCTCTGGTGTAAAGGACAACTTTCTATCCCCGTGCGTTTGGACAGGAGAGACCGGCAAAATTTAAAAAATCGGGCATTTTGACCTTCCAAAAAAGAAATTTTCCTACACAAGGAGAACGAAGCGAACCAGGGGCCCGCCCTTTTAGCTGTAGCATCCAGGTATCCTCAGTAATAACCACCGTGAAAATCCAGCAAATCCGCCGCACTTTTTTCTACACTTTTTTTTCCGGTACCTATGGTATTTCGGTCTCTAATTCCGGGAATAATGACCCTACCGAGGAACGGGATACGGTCCTGTATTCCCCCTTGACTTACTTGTTACACGATAGCCTCAAACCGGGAATCGCGAACACAAGTTGATTTTCGAAAAAAAAAAAATGGGAAGGGTTTAAACCACTATTCTGCCGACATTCTAGCCGCCATAATTCCTCAGTGCTTGAAGTGACAATAAAGCCGAAGAGTGTGTTGAATTCAGCTCCTCAAACTCTATCTCTGGTGTAAAGGACAACTTTCTATCCCCGTGCGTTTGGACAGGAGAGACCGGCAAAATTAAAAAAATCGGGCATTTTGACCTTCCTAAAAAGAAATTTTTCTACACAAGGAGAACCAGGGGCCCGCCCTTTTAGCTGTAGCATCCAGGTATCCTCAGTAATAACCACCGTGAAAATCCAGCAAATCCGCCGCACTTTTTTCTACACTTTTTTTTCCGGTACCTATGGTATTTCGGTCTCTAATTCCGGGAATAATGACCCTACCGAGGAACGGGATACGGTCCTGTATTCCCCCTTGACTTACTTGTTACACGATAGCCTCAAACCGGGAATCGCGAACACAAGTTGATTTTCGAAAAAAAAAATGGGAAGGGTTTAAACCACTATTCTGCCGACATTCTAGCCGCCATAATTCCTCAGTGCTTGAAGTGACAATAAAGCCGAAGACCGGCAAAATTTAAAAAATCGGGCATTTTGACCTTCCAAAAAAGAAATTTTTCTACACAAGGAGAACGAAGCGAACCAGGGGCCCGCCCTTTTAGCTGTAGCATCCAGGTATCCTCAGTAATAACCACCGTGAAAATCCAGCAAATCCGCCGCACTTTTTTCTACACTTTTTTTTCCGGTACCTATGGTATTTCGGTCTCTAATTCCGGGAATAATGACCCTACCGAGGAACGGGATACGGTCCTGTATTCCCCCTTGACTTACTTGTTACACGATAGCCTCAAACCGGGAATCGCGAACACAAGTTGATTTTCGAAAAAAAAAAAATGGGAAGGGTTTAAACCACTATTCTGCCGACATTCTAGCCGCCATAATTCCTCAGTGCTTGAAGTGACAATAAAGCCGAAGAGTGCGTTGAATTCAGCTCCTCAAACTCTATCTCTGGTGTAAAGGACAACTTTCTATCCCCGTGCGTTTGGACAGGAGAGACCGGCAAAATTTAAAAAATCGGGCATTTTGACCTTCCAAAAAAGAAATTTTTCTACACAAGGAGAACGAAGCGAACCAGGCGCCCGCCCTTTTAGCTGTAGCATCCAGGTATCCTCAGTAATAACCACCGTGAAAATCCAGCAAATCCGCCGCACTTTTTTCTACACTTTTTTTCCGGTACCTATGGTATTTCGGTCTCTAATTCCGGGAATAATGACCCTACCGAGGAACGGGATACGGTCCTGTATTCCCCCTTGACTTACTTGTTACACGATAGCCTCAAACCGGGAATCGCGAACACAAGTTGATTTTCGAACACTATTCTGCCGACATTCTAGCCGCCATAATTCCTCAGTGCTTCAAGTGACAATAAAGCCGAAGAGTGCGTTGAATTCAGCTCCTCAAACTCTATCTCTGGTGTAAAGGACAACTTTCTATCCCCGTGCGTTTGGACAGGAGAGACCGGCAAAATTTAAAAAATCGGGCATTTTGACCTTCCAAAAAAGAAATTTTTCTACACAAGGAGAACGAAGCGAACCAGGGGCCCGCCCTTTTAGCTGTAGCATCCAGGTATCCTCAGTAATAACCACCGTGAAAATCCAGCAAATCCGCCGCACTTTTTTCTACACTTTTTTTTCCGGTACCTATGGTATTTCGGTTTCTAATTCCGGGAATAATGACCCTACCGAGGAACGGGATACGGTCCTGTATTCCCCCTTGACTTACTTGTTACACGATAGCCTCAAACCGGGAATCGCGAACACAAGTTGATTTTCGAAAAAAAAATGGGAAGGGTTTAAACCACTATTCTGCCGACATTCTAGCCGCCATAATTCCTCAGTGCTTCAAGTGACAATAAAGCCGAAGAGTGCGTTGAATTCAGCTCCTCAAACTCTATCTCTGGTGTAAAGGACAACTTTCTATCCCCGTGCGTTTGGACAGGAGAGACCGGCAAAATTTAAAAAATCGGGCATTTTGACCTTCCAAAAAAGAAATTTTTCTACACAAGGAGAACGAAGCGAACCAGGGGCCCGCCCTTTTAGCTGTAGCATCCAGGTATCCTCAGTAATAACCACCGTGAAAATCCAGCAAATCCGCCGCACTTTTTTCTACACTTTTTTTTTCGGTACCTATGGTATTTCGGTCTCTAATTCCGGGAATAATGACCCTACCGAGGAACGGGATACGGTCCTGTATTCCCCCTTGACTTACTTGTTACACGATAGCCTCAAACCGGGAATCGCGAACACAAGTTGTTTTTCGACATTCTAGCCGCCATAATTCCTCAGTGCTTGAAGTGACAATAAAGCCGAAGAGTGCGTTGAATTCAGCTCCTCAAACTCTATCTCTGGTGTAAAGGACAACTTTCTATCCCCGTGCGTTTGGACAGGAGAGACCGGCAAAATTTAAAAAATCGGGCATTTTGACCTTCCAAAAAAGAAATTTTTCTACACAAGGAGAACGAAGCGAACCAGGGGCCCGCCCTTTTAGCTGTAGCATCCAGGTATCCTCAGTAATAACCACCGTGAAAATCCAGCAAATCCGCCGCACTTTTTTCTACACTTTTTTTTCCGGTACCTATGGTATTTCGGTCTCTAATTCCGGGAATAATGACCCTACCGAGGAACGGGATACGGTCCTGTATTCCCCCTTGACTTACTTGTTACACGATAGCCTCAAACCGGGAATCGCGAACACAAGTTGATTTTCGAAAAAAAAATGGGAAGGGTTTAAACCACTATTCTGCCGACATTCTAGCCGCCATAATTCCTCAGTGCTTCAAGTGACAATAAAGCCGAAGAGTGCGTTGAATTCAGCTCCTCAAACTCTATCTCTGGTGTAAAGGACAACTTTCTATCCCCGTGCGTTTGGACAGGAGAGACCGGCAAAATTTAAAAAATCGGGCATTTTGACCTTCCAAAAAAGAAATTTTTCTACACAAGGAGAACGAAGCGAACCAGGGGCCCGCCCTTTTAGCTGTAGCATCCAGGTATCCTCAGTAATAACCACCGTGAAAATCCAGCAAATCCGCCGCACTTTTTTCTACACTTTTTTTTCCGGTACCTATGGTATTTCGGTCTCTAATTCCGGGAATAATGACCCTACCGAGGAACGGGATACGGTCCTGTATTCCCCCTTGACTTACTTGTTACACGATAGCCTCAAACCGGGAATCGCGAACACAAGTTGATTTTCGAACACTATTCTGCCGACATTCTAGCCGCCATAATTCCTCAGTGCTTCAAGTGACAATAAAGCCGAAGAGTGCGTTGAATTCAGCTCCTCAAACTCTATCTCTGGTGTAAAGGACAACTTTCTATCCCCGTGCGTTTGGACAGGAGAGACCGGCAAAATTAAAAAAATCGGGCATTTTGACCTTCCAAAAAAGAAATTTTTCTACACAAGGAGAACGAAGCGAACCAGGGGCCCGCCCTTTTAGCTGTAGCATCCAGGTATCCTCAGTAATAACCACCGTGAAAATCCAGCAAATCCGCCGCACTTTTTTCTACACTTTTTTTTCCGGTACCTATGGTATTTCGGTCTCTAATTCCGGGAATAATGACCCTACCGAGGAACGGGATACAGTCCTGTATTCCCCCTTGACTTACTTGTTACACGATAGCCTCAAACCGGGAATCGCGAACACAAGTTGATTTTCGAAAAAAAAATGGGAACTATTCTGCCGACATTCTAGCCGCCATAATTCCTCAGTGCTTCAAGTGACAATAAAGCCGAAGAGTGCGTTGAATTCAGCTCCTCAAACTCTATCTCTGGTGTAAAGGACAACTTTCTATCCCCGTGCGTTTGGACAGGAGAGACCGGCAAAATTTAAAAAATCGGGCATTTTGACCTTCCAAAAAAGAAATTTTTCTACACAAGGAGAACGAAGCGAACCAGGGGCCCGCCCTTTTAGCTGTAGCATCCAGGTATCCTCAGTAATAACCACCGTGAAAATCCAGCAAATCCGCCGCACTTTTTTCTACACTTTTTTTTCCGGTACCTATGGTATTTCGGTCTCTAATTCCGGGAATAATGACCCTACCGAGGAACGGGATACGGTCCTGTATTCCCCCTTGACTTACTTGTTACACGATAGCCTCAAACCGGGAATCGCGAACACAAGTTGATTTTCGAACACTATTCTGCCGACATTCTAGCCGCCATAATTCCTCAGTGCTTCAAGTGACAATAAAGCCGAAGAGTGCGTTGAATTCAGCTCCTCAAACTCTATCTCTGGTGTAAAGGACAACTTTCTATCCCCGTGCGTTTGGACAGGAGAGACCGGCAAAATTTAAAAAATCGGGCATTTTGACCTTCCAAAAAAGAAATTTTTCTACACAAGGAGAATGAAGCGAACCAGGGGCCCGCCCTTTTAGCTGTAGCATCCAGGTATCTCAGTAATAGCCACCGTGAAAATCCAGCAAATCCGCCGCACTTTTTTCTACACTTTTTTTTCCGGTACCTATGGTATTTCGGTCTCTAATTCCGGGAATAATGACCCTACCGAGGAACGGGATACGGTCCTGTATTCCCCCTTGACTTACTTGTTACACGATAGCCTCAAACCGGGAATCGTGAACACAAGTTGATTTTCGAACACTATTCTGCCGACATTCTAGCCGCCATAATTCCTCAGTGCTTCAAGTGACAATAAAGCCGAAGAGTGCGTTGAATTCAGCTCCTCAAACTCTATCTCTGGTGTAAAGGACAACTTTCTATCCCCGTGCGTTTGGACAGGAGAGACCGGCAAAATTTAAAAAATCGGGCATTTTGACCTTCCAAAAAAGAAATTTTTCTACACAAGGAGAACGAAGCGAACCAGGGGCCCGCCCTTTTAGCTGTAGCATCCAGGTATCCTCAGTAATAACCACCGTGAAAATCCAGCAAATCCGCCGCACTTTTTTCTACACTTTTTTTTCCGGTACCTATGGTATTTCGGTCTCTAATTCCGGGAATAATGACCCTACCGAGGAACGGGATACGGTCCTGTATTCCCCCTTGACTTACTTGTTACAAGATAGCCTCAAACCGGGAATCGCAACACAAGTTGATTTTCGAACACTATTCTGCCGACATTCTAGCCGCCATAATTCCTCAGTGCTTGAAGTGACAATAAAGCCGAAGAGTGCGTTGAATTCAGCTCCTCAAACTCTATCTCTGGTGTAAAGGACAACTTTCTATCCCCGTGCGTTTGGACAGGAGAGACCGGCAAAATTTAAAAAATCGGGCATTTTGACCTTCCAAAAAAGAAATTTTTCTACACAAGGAGAACGAAGCGAACCAGGGGCCCGCCCTTTTAGCTGTAGCATCCAGGTATCCTCAGTAATAACCACCGTGAAAATCCAGCAAATCCGCCGCACTTTTTTCTACACTTTTTTTTCCGGTACCTATGGTATTTCGGTCTCTAATTCCGGGAATAATGACCCTACCGAGGAACGGGATACGGTCCTGTATTCCCCCTTGACTTACTTGTTACACGATAGCCTCAAACCGGGAATCGCGAACACAAGTTGATTTTCGAAAAAAAAAATGGGAAGGGTTTAAACCACTATTCTGCCGACATTCTAGCCGCCATAATTCCTCAGTGCTTGAAGTGACAATAAAGCCGAAGAGTGCGTTGAATTCAGCTCCTCAAACTCTATCTCTGGTGTAAAGGACAACTTTCTATCCCCGTGCGTTTGGACAGGAGAGACCGGCAAAATTTAAAAAATCGGGCATTTTGACCTTCCAAAAAAGAAATTTTTCTACACAAGGAGAACGAAGCGAACCAGGGGCCCACCCTTTTAGCTGTAGCATCCAGGTATCCTCAGTAATAACCACCGTGAAAATCCAGCAAATCCGCCGCACTTCTTTCTACACTTTTTTTTCCGGTACCTATGGTATTTCGGTCTCTAATTCCGGGAATAATGACCCTACCGAGGAACGGGATACGGTCTTGTATTCCCCCTTGACTTACTTGTTACACGATAGCCTCAAACCGGGAATCGCGAACACAAGTTGATTTTCGAAAAAAAAAAATGGGAAGGGTTTAAACCACTATTCTGCCGACATTCTAGCCGCCATAATTCCTCAGTGCTTGAAGTGACAATAAAGCCGAAGAGTGCGTTGAATTCAGCTCCTCAAACTCTATCTCTGGTGTAAAGGACAACTTTCTATCCCCGTGCGTTTGGACAGGAGAGACCGGCAAAATTTATAAAATCGGGCATTTTGACCTTCCAAAAAAGAAATTTTTCTACACAAGGAGAACGAAGCGAACCAGGGGCCCGCACTTTTAGCTGAAGCATCCAGGTATCCACAGTAATAACCACCGTGAAAATCCAGCAAATCCGCCGCACTTTTTTCTACACTTTTTTTTCCGGTACCTATGGTATTTCGGTCTCTAATTCCGGGAATAATGACCCTACCGAGGAACGGGATACGGTCCTGTATTCCCCCTTGACTTACTTGTTACACGATAGCCTCAAACCGGGAATCGCGAACACAAGTTGATTTTCGAAAAAAAAATGGGAAGGGTTTAAACCACTATTCTGCCGACATTCTAGCCGCCATAATTCCTCAGTGCTTGAAGTGACAATAAAGCCGAACTTTGCGTTGAATTCAGCTCCTCAAACTCTATCTCTGGTGTAAAGGACAACTTTCTATCCCCGTGCGTTTGGACAGGAGAGACCGGCAAAATTTAAAAAATCGGGCATTTTGACCTTCCAAAAAAGAAATTTTTCTACACAAGGAGAACGAAGCGAACCAGGGGCCCGCCCTTTTAGCTGTAGCATCCAGGTATCCTCAGTAATAACCACCGTGAAAATCCAGCAAATCCGCCAAAGAAATTTTTCTACACAAGGAGAACGAAGCGAACCAGGGGCCCACCCTTTTAGCAGTAGCATCCAGGTATCCTCAGTAATAACCACCGTGAAAATCCAGCAAATCCGCCGCACTTTTTTCTACACTTTTTTTTCCGGTACCTATGGTATTTCGGTCTCTAATTCCGGGAATAATGACCCTACCGAGGAACGGGATACGGTCCTGTATTCCCCCTTGACTTACTTGTTACACGATAGCCTCAAACCGGGAATCGCGAACACAAGTTGATTTTCGAAAAAAAAATGGGAACTATTCTGCCGACATTCTAGCCGCCATACTTCCTCAGTGCTTCAAGTGACAATAAAGCCGAAGAGTGCGTTGAATTCAGCTCCTCAAACTCTATCTCTGGTGTAAAGGACAACTTTCTATCCCCGTGCGTTTGGACAGGAGAGACCGGCAAAATTTAAAAAATCGGGCATTTTGACCTTCCAAAAAAGAAATTTTTCTACACAAGGAGAACGAAGCGAACCAGGGGCCCGCCCTTTTAGCTGTAGCATCCAGGTATCCTCAGTAATAACCACCGTGAAAATCCAGCAAATCCGCCGCACTTTTTTCTACACTTTTTTTTCCGGTACCTATGGTATTTCGGTCTCTAATTCCGGGAATAATGACCCTACCGAGGAACGGGATACGGTCCTGTATTCCCCCTTGACTTACTTGTTACACGATAGCCTCAAACCGGGAATCGCGAACACAAGTTGATTTTCGAACACTATTCTGCCGACATTCTAGCCGCCATAATTCCTCAGTGCTTCAAGTGACAATAAAGCCGAAGAGTGCGTTGAATTCAGCTCCTCAAACTCTATCTCTGGTGTAAAGGACAACTTTCTATCCCCGTGCGTTTGGACAGGAGAGACCGGCAAAATTAAAAAAATCGGGCATTTTGACCTTCCAAAAAAGAAATTTTTCTACACAAGGAGAATGAAGCGAACCAGGGGCCCGCCCTTTTAGCTGTAGCATCCAGGTATCTCAGTAATAACCACCGTGAAAATCCAGCAAATCCGCCGCACTTTTTTCTACACTTTTTTTTCCGGTACCTATGGTATTTCGGTCTCTAATTCCGGGAATAATGACCCTACCGAGGAACGGGATACGGTCCTGTATTCCCCCTTGACTTACTTGTTACACGATAGCCTCAAACCGGGAATCGTGAACACAAGTTGATTTTCGAACACTATTCTGCCGACATTCTAGCCGCCATAATTCCTCAGTGCTTCAAGTGACAATAAAGCCGAAGAGTGCGTTGAATTCAGCTCCTCAAACTCTATCTCTGGTGTAAAGGACAACTTTCTATCCCCGTGCGTTTGGACAGGAGAGACCGGCAAAATTTGAAAAATCGGGCATTTTGACCTTCCAAAAAAGAAATTTTTCTACACAAGGAGAACGAAGCGAACCAGGGGCCCGCCCTTTTAGCTGTAGCATCCAGGTATCCTCAGTAATAACCACCGTGAAAATCCAGCAAATCCGCCGCACTTTTTTCTACACTTTTTTTTCCGGTACCTATGGTATTTCGGTCTCTAATTCCGGGAATAATGACCCTACCGAGGAACGGGATACGGTCCTGTATTCCCCCTTGACTTACTTGTTACAAGATAGCCTCAAACCGGGAATCGCAACACAAGTTGATTTTCGAAAAAAAAATGGGAAGGGTTTAAACCACTATTCTGCCGACATTCTAGCCGCCATAATTCCTCAGTGCTTGAAGTGACAATAAAGCCGAAGAGTGCGTTGAATTCAGTTCCTCAAACTCTATCTCTGGTGTAAAGGACAACTTTCTATCCCCGTGCGTTTGGACAGGAGAGACCGGCAAAATTTAAAAAATCGGGCATTTTGACCTTCCAAAAAAGAAATTTTTCTACACAAGGAGAACGAAGCGAACCAGGGGCCCGCCCTTTTAGCTGTAGCATCCAGGTATCCTCAGTAATAACCACCGTGAAAATCCAGCAAATCCGCCGCACTTTTTTCTACACTTTTTTTTCCGGTACCTATGGTATTTCGGTCTCTAATTCCGGGAATAATGACCCTACCGAGGAACGGGATACGGTCCTGTATTCCCCCTTGACTTACTTGTTACACGATAGCCTCAAACCGGGAATCGCGAACACAAGTTGATTTTCGAAAAAAAAAATGGGAAGGGTTTAAACCACTATTCTGCCGACATTCTAGCCGCCATAATTCCTCAGTGCTTGAAGTGACAATAAAGCCGAAGAGTGCGTTGAATTCAGCTCCTCAAACTCTATCTCTGGTGTAAAGGACAACTTTCTATCCCCGTGCGTTTGGACAGGAGAGACCGGCAAAATTTAAAAAATCGGGCATTTTGACCTTCCAAAAAAGAAATTTTTCTACACAAGGAGAACGAAGCGAACCAGGGGCCCACCCTTTTAGCTGTAGCATCCAGGTATCCTCAGTAATAACCACCGTGAAAATCCAGCAAATCCGCCGCACTTCTTTCTACACTTTTTTTTCCGGTACCTATGGTATTTCGGTCTCTAATTACGGGAATAATGACCCTACCGAGGAACGGGATACGGTCTTGTATTCCCCCTTGACTTACTTGTTACACGATAGCCTCAAACCGGGAATCGCGAACACAAGTTGATTTTCGAAAAAAAAATGGGAAGGGTAAACCACTATTCTGCCGACATTCTAGCCGCCATAATTCCTCAGTGCTTGAAGTGACAATAAAGCCGAAGAGTGCGTTGAATTCAGCTCCTCAAACTCTATCTCTGGTGTAAAGGACAACTTTCTATCCCCGTGCGTTTGGACAGGAGAGACCGGCAAAATTTAAAAAATCGGGCATTTTGACCTTCCAAAAAAGAAATTTTTCTACACAAGGAGAACGAAGCGAACCAGGGGCCCGCACTTTTAGCTGAAGCATCCAGGTATCCACAGTAATAACCACCGTGAAAATCCAGCAAATCCGCCGCACTTTTTTCTACACTTTTTTTTCCGGTACCTATGGTATTTCGGTCTCTAATTCCGGGAATAATGACCCTACCGAGGAACGGGATACGGTCCTGTATTCCCCCTTGACTTACTTGTTACACGATAGCCTCAAACCGGGAATCGCGAACACAAGTTGATTTTCGAAAAAAAAATGGGAAGGGTTTAAACCACTATTCTGCCGACATTCTAGCCGCCATAATTCCTCAGTGCTTGAAGTGACAATAAAGCCGAACTTTGCGTTGAATTCAGCTCCTCAAACTCTATCTCTGGTGTAAAGGACAACTTTCTATCCCCGTGCGTTTGGACAGGAGAGACCGGCAAAATTAAAAAAATCGGGCATTGCCCGCCCTTTTAGCTGTAGCATCCAGGTATCCTCAGTAATAACCACCGTGAAAATCCAGCAAATCCGCCGCACTTTTTTCTACACTTTTTTTTCCGGTACCTATGGTATTTCGGTCTCTAATTCCGGGAATAATGACCCTACCGAGGAACGGGATACGGTCCTGTATTCCACCTTGACTTACTTGTTACACGATAGCCTCAAACCGGGAATCGCGAACACAAGTTGATTTTCGAAAAAAAAAATGGGAAGGGTTTAAACCACTATTCTGCCGACATTCTAGCCGCCATAATTCCTCAGTGCTTCAAGTGACAATAAAGCCGAAGAGTGCGTTGAATTCAGCTCATCAAACTCTATCTCTGGTGTAAAGGAAAACTTTCTATCCCCGTGCGTTTGGACAGGAGAGACCGGCAAAATTTATTCTGCTGACATTCTAGCCGCCATAATTCCTCAGTGCTTCAAGTGACAATAAAGCCGAAGAGTGCGTTGAATTCAGCTCCTCAAACTCTATCTCTGGTGTAAAGGACAACTTTCTATCCCCGTGCGTTTGGACAGGAGAGACCGGCAAAATTTAAAAAATCGGGCATTTTGACCTTCCAAAAAAGAAATTTTTCTACACAAGGAGAACGAAGCGAACCAGGGGATAGAAAGTTGTGCTTTACACCAGAGATAGAGTTTGAGGAGCTGAATTCAACGCACTCTTCGGCTTTATTGTCACTTCAAGCACTGAGGAATTATGGCGGCTAGAATGTCGGCAGAATAGTGGTTTAAAACCCTTCCCATTTTTTTTTCGAAAATCAACTTGTGTTCGCGATTCCCGGTTTGAGGCTATCGTGTAACAAGTAAGTCAAGGGGTAATACAGGACCGTATCCCGTTCCTCGGTAGGGTCATTATTCCCGGAATTTGAGACCGAAATACCATAGGTACCGGAAAAAAAGTGTAGAAAAAAGTGCGGCGGATTTGCTGGATTTTCACGGTGGTTATTACTGAGGATACCTGGATGCTACAGCTAAAAGGGCGGGCCCCTGGTTCGCTTCGTTCTCCTTGTGTAGAAAAATTTCTTTTTTGGAAGGTCGAAATGCCCGATTTTTTAAATTTTGCCGGTCTCTGCTGTCCAAACGCACGGGGATAGAAAGTTGTCCTTTACACCAGAGATAGAGTTTGAGGAGCTGAATTCAACGCACTCTTCGGCTTTATTGTCACTTGAAGCACTGAGGAATTATGGCGGCTAGAATGTCGGCAGAATAGTGTTCGAAAATCAACTTGTGTTCGCGATTCCCGGTTTGAGGCTATCGTGTAACAAGTAAGTCAAGGGGGAATACAGGACCGTATCCCGTTCCTCGGTAGGGTCATTATTCCCGGAATTAGAGACCGAAATACCATAGGTACCGGAAAAAAAAGTGTAGAAAAAAGTGCGGCGGATTTGCTGGATTTTCACGGTGGTTATTACTGAGGATACCTGGATGCTACAGCTAAAAGGGCGGGCCCCTGGTTCGCTTCGTTCTCCTTGTGTAGAAAAATTTCTTTTTTGGAAGGTCAAAATGCCCGATTTTTTAAATTTTGCCGGTCTCTCCTGTCCAAACGCACGGGGATAGAAAGTTGTCCTTTACACCAGAGATAGAGTTTGAGGAGCTGAATTCAACGCACTCTTCGGCTTCATTGTCACTTCAAGCACTGAGGAATTATGGCGGCTAGAATGTCGGCAGAATAGTTTTTTTTTTTTTTTCGAAAATCAACTTGTGTTTGCGATTCCCGGTTTGAGGCTATCGTGTAACAAGTAAGTCAAGGGGGAATACAGGACCGTATCCCGTTCCTCGGTAGGGTCATTATTCCCGGAATTAGAGACCGAAATACCATAGGTACCGGAAAAAAAAGTGTAGAAAAACGTGCGGCGGATTTGCTGGATTTTCACGGTGGTTTTGCCGGTCTCTCCTGTCCAAACGCACGGGGATAGAAAGTTGTCCTTTACACCAGAGATAGAGTTTGAGGAGCTGAATTCAACGCACTCTTCGGCTTTATTGTCACTTCAAGCACTGAGGAATTATGGCGGCTAGAATGTCGGCAGAATAGTGGTTTAAACCCTTCCCATTTTTTTTTCGAAAATCAACTTGTGTTCGCGATTCCCGGTTTGAGGCTATCGTGTAACAAGTAAGTCAAGGGGGAATACAGGACCGTATCCCGTTCCTCGGTAGGGTCATTATTCCCGGAATTAGAGACCGAAATACCATAGGTACCGGAAAAAAAAGTGTAGAAAAAAGTGCGGCGGATTTGCTGGATTTTCACGGTGGTTATTACTGTGGATACCTGGATGCTACAGCTAAAAGGGCGGGCCCCTGGTTCTCTTCGTTCTCCTTGTGTAGAAAAATGTCTTTTTTGGAAGGTCAAAATGCCCGATTTTTTTAATTTTGCCGGTCTCTCCTGTCCAAACGCACGGGGATAGAAAGTTGTCCTTTACACCAGAGATAGAGTTTGAGGAGCTGAATTCAACGCACTCTTCGGCTTTATTGTCACTTGAAGCACTGAGGAATTATGGCGGCTAGAATGTCGGCAGAATAGTGGTTTAAACCCTTCCCATTTTTTTTTCGAAAATCAACTTGTGTTCGCGATTCCCGGTTTGAGGCTATCGTGTAACAAGTAAGTCAAGGGGGAATACAGGACCGTATCCCGTTCCTCGGTAGGGTCATTATTCCCGGAATTAGAGACCGAAATACCATAGGTACCGGAAAAAAAAGTGTAGAAAAAAGTGCGGCGGATTTGCTGGATTTTCACGGTGGTTATTACTGTGGATACCTGGATGCTACAGCTAAAAGGGCGGGCCCCTGGTTCGCTTCGTTCTCCTTGTGTAGAAAAATTTCTTTTTTGGAAGGTCAAAATGCCCGATTTTTTAAATTTTGCCGGTCTCTCCTGTCCAAACGCACGGGGATAGAAAGTTGTCCTTTACACCAGAGATAGAGTTTGAGGAGCTGAATTCAACGCACTCTTCGGCTTTATTGTCACTTCAAGCACTGAGGAATTATGGCGGCTAGAATGTCGGCAGAATAGTGGTTTAAACCCTTCCCATTTTTTTTCGAAAATCAACTTGTGTTCGCGATTCCCGGTTTGAGGCTATCGTGTAACAAGTAAGTCAAGGGGGAATACAGGACCGTATCCCGTTCCTCGGTAGGGTCATTATTCCCGGAATTAGAGACCGAAATACCATAGGTACCGGAAAAAAAAGTGTAGAAAAAAGTGCGGCGGATTTGCTGGATTTTCACGGTGGTTATTACTGAGGATACCTGGATGCTACAGCTAAAAGGGCGGGCCCCTGGTTCGCTTCGTTCTCCTTGTGTAGAAAAATTTCTTTTTTGGAAGGTCAAAATGCCCGATTTTTTAAATTTTGCCGGTCTCTCCTGTCCAAACGCACGGGGATAGAAAGTTGTCCTTTACACCAGAGATAGAGTTTGTGGAGCTGAATTCAACGCACTCTTCGGCTTTATTGTCTCTTGAAGCACTGAGGAATTATGGCGGCTAGAATGTCGGCAGAATAGTGGTTTAAACCCTTCCCATTTTTTTTTCGAAAATCAACTTGTGTTCGCGATTCCCGGTTTGAGGCTATCGTGTAACAAGTAAGTCAAGGGGGAATACAGGACCGTATCCCGTTCCTCGGTAGGGTCATTATTCCCGGAATTAGAGACCGAAATACCATAGGTACCGGAAAAAAAAGTGTAGAAAAAAGTGCGGCGGATTTGCTGGATTTTCACGGTGGTTATTACTGTGGATACCTGGATGCTTCAGCTAAAAGTGCGGGCCCCTGGTTCGCTTCCTTCTCCTTGTGTAGAAAAATTTCTTTTTTGGAAGGTCAAAATGCCCGATTTTTTAAATTTTGCCGGTCTCTCCTGTCCAAACTCTATCTCTGGTGTAAAGGACAACTTTCTATCCCCGTGCGTTTGGACAGGAGAGACCGGCAAAATTTAAAAAATCGGGCATTTTGACCTTCCAAAAAAGAAATTTTTCTACACAAGGAGAACGAAGCGAACCAGGGGCCCGCTCTTTTAGCTGTAGCATCCAGGTATCCACAGTAATAACCACCGTGAAAATCCAGCAAATCCGCCGCACTTTTTTCTACACTTTTTTTTCCGGTACCTATGGTATTTCGGTCTCTAATTCCGGGAATAATGACCTTACCGAGGAACGGGATACGGTCCTGTATTCCCCCTTGACTTACTTGTTACACGATAGCCTCAAACCGGGAATCGCGAACACAAGTTGATTTTCGAAAAAAAAATGGGAAGGGTTTAAACCACTATTCTGCCGACATTCTAGCCGCCATAATTCCTCAGTGCTTGAAGTGACAATAAAGCCGAGGAGTGCGTTGAATTCAGCTCATCAAACTCTATCTCTGGTGTAAAGGACAACTTTCTATCCCCGTGCGTTTGGACAGGAGAGACCGGCAAAACCACCGTGAAAATCCAGCAAATCCGCCGCACGTTTTACTACACTTTTTTTTCCGGTACCTATGGTATTTCGGTCTCTAATTCCGGGAATAATGACCCTACCGAGGAACGGGATACGGTCCTGTATTCCCCCTTGACTTACTTGTTACACGATAGCCTCAAACCGGGAATCGCAAACACAAGTTGATTTTCGAAAAAAAAAAAACTATTCTGCCGACATTCTAGCCGCCATAATTCCTCAGTGCTTGAAGTGACAATAAAGCCGAAGAGTGCGTTGAATTCAGCTCCTCAAACTCTATCTCTGGTGTAAAGGACAACTTTCTATCCCCGTGCGTGTGGACAGGAGAGACCGGCAAAATTTAAAAAATCGGGCATTTTGACCTTCCAAAAAAGAAATTTTTCTATACAAGGAGAACGAAGCGAACCAGGGGCCCGCCCTTTTAGCTGTAGCATCCAGGTATCCTCAGTAATAACCACCGTGAAAATCCAGCAAATCCGCCGCACTTTTTTCTACACTTTTTTTTCCGGTACCTATGGTATTTCGGTCTCTAATTCCGGGAATAATGACCCTACCGAGGAACGGGATACGGTCCTGTATTCCCCCTTGACTTACTTGTTACACGATAGCCTCAAACCGGGAATCGCGAACACAAATTGATTTTCGAAAAAAAAATGGGAAGGGTTTAAACCACTATTCTGCCGACATTCTAGCCGCCATAATTCCTCAGTGCTTGAAGTGACAATAAAGCCGAAGAGTGCGTTGAATTCAGCTCCTCAAACTCTATCTCTGGTGTAAAGGACAACTTTCTATCCCCGTGCGTTTGGACAGGAGAGACCGGCAAAATTTAAAAAATCGGGCAATTTGACCTTCCAAAAAAGAAATTTTTCTACACAAGGAGAACGAAGCGAACCAGGGGCCCGCTCTTTTAGCTGTAGCATCCAGGTATCCACAGTAATAACCACCGTGAAAATCCAGCAAATCCGCCGCACTTTTTTCTACACTTTTTTTTCCGGTACCTATGGTATTTCGGTCTCTAATTCCGGGAATAATGACCCTACCGAGGAACGGGATACGGTCCTGTATTCCCCCTTGACTTACTTGTTACACGATAGCCTCAAACCGGGAATCGCGAACACAAGTTGATTTTCGAAAAAAAAAATGGGAAGGGTTTAAACCACTATTCTGCCGACATTCTAGCCGCCATAATTCCTCAGTGCTTGAAGTGACAATAAAGCCGAAGAGTGCGTTGAATTCAGCTCCTCAAACTCTATCTCTGGTGTAAAGGACAACTTTCTATCCCCGTGCGTTTGGACAGGAGAGACCGGCAAAATTTAAAAAATCGGGCATTTTGACCTTCCAAAAAAGAAATTTTTCTACACAAGGAGAACGAAGCGAACCAGGGGCCCGCTCTTTTAGCTGTAGCATCCAGGTATCCACAGTAATAACCACCGTGAAAATCCAGCAAATCCGCCGCACTTTTTTCTACACTTTTTTTTCCGGTACCTATGGTATTTCGGTCTCTAATTCCGGGAATAATGACCCTACCGAGGAACGGGATACGGTCCTGTATTCCCCCTTGACTTACTTGTTACACGATAGCCTCAAACCGGGAATCGCGAACACAAGTTGATTTTCGAAAAAAAAATGGGAAGGGTTTAAACCACTATTCTGCCGACATTCTAGCCGCCATAATTCCTCAGTGCTTGAAGTGACAATAAAGCCGAAGAGTGCGTTGAATTCAGCTCATCAAACTCTATCTCTGGTGTAAAGGACAACTTTCTATCCCCGTGCGTTTGGACAGGAGAGACCGGCAAAACCACCGTGAAAATCCAGCAAATCCGCCGCACGTTTTACTACACTTTTTTTTCCGGTACCTATGGTATTTCGGTCTCTAATTCCGGGAATAATGACCCTACCGAGGAACGGGATACGGTCCTGTATTCCCCCTTGACTTACTTGTTACACGATAGCCTCAAACCGGGAATCGCAAACACAAGTTGATTTTCGAAAAAAAAAAAACTATTCTGCCGACATTCTAGCCGCCATAATTCCTCAGTGCTTGAAGTGACAATAAAGCCGAAGAGTGCGTTGAATTCAGCTCCTCAAACTCTATCTCTGGTGTAAAGGACAACTTTCTATCCCCGTGCGTGTGGACAGGAGAGACCGGCAAAATTTAAAAAATCGGGCATTTTGACCTTCCAAAAAAGAAATTTTTCTATACAAGGAGAACGAAGCGAACCAGGGGCCCGCCCTTTTAGCTGTAGCATCCAGGTATCCTCAGTAATAACCACCGTCAAAATCCAGCAAATCCGCCGCACTTTTTTCTACACTTTTTTTTCCGGTACCTATGGTATTTCGGTCTCTAATTCCGGGAATAATGACCCTACCGAGGAACGGGATACGGTCCTGTATTCCCCCTTGACTTACTTGTTACACGATAGCCTCAAACCGGGAATCGCGAACACAAATTGATTTTCGAAAAAAAAATGGGAAGGGTTTAAACCACTATTCTGCCGACATTCTAGCCGCCATAATTCCTCAGTGCTTGAAGTGACAATAAAGCCGAAGAGTGCGTTGAATTCAGCTCATCAAACTCTATCTCTGGTGTAAAGGACAACTTTCTATCCCCGTGCGTTTGGACAGGAGAGACCGGCAAAACCACCGTGAAAATCCAGCAAATCCGCCGCACGTTTTACTACACTTTTTTTTCCGGTACCTATGGTATTTCGGTCTCTAATTCCGGGAATAATGACCCTACCGAGGAACGGGATACGGTCCTGTATTCCCCCTTGACTTACTTGTTACACGATAGCCTCAAACCGGGAATCGCAAACACAAGTTGATTTTCGAAAAAAAAAAAACTATTCTGCCGACATTCTAGCCGCCATAATTCCTCAGTGCTTGAAGTGACAATAAAGCCGAAGAGTGCGTTGAATTCAGCTCCTCAAACTCTATCTCTGGTGTAAAGGACAACTTTCTATCCCCGTGCGTGTGGACAGGAGAGACCGGCAAAATTTAAAAAATCGGGCATTTTGACCTTCCAAAAAAGAAATTTTTCTATACAAGGAGAACGAAGCGAACCAGGGGCCCGCCCTTTTAGCTGTAGCATCCAGGTATCCTCAGTAATAACCACCGTCAAAATCCAGCAAATCCGCCGCACTTTTTTCTACACTTTTTTTTCCGGTACCTATGGTATTTCGGTCTCTAATTCCGGGAATAATGACCCTACCGAGGAACGGGATACGGTCCTGTATTCCCCCTTGACTTACTTGTTACACGATAGCCTCAAACCGGGAATCGCGAACACAAATTGATTTTCGAAAAAAAAATGGGAAGGGTTTAAACCACTATTCTGCCGACATTCTAGCCGCCATAATTCCTCAGTGCTTGAAGTGACAATAAAGCCGAAGAGTGCGTTGAATTCAGCTCCTCAAACTCTATCTCTGGTGTAAAGGACAACTTTCTATCCCCGTGCGTTTGGACAGGAGAGACCGGCAAAATTTAAAAAATCGGGCATTTTGACCTTCCAAAAAAGAAATTTTTCTACACAAGGAGAACGAAGCGAACCAGGGGCCCGCACTTTTAGCTGAAGCATCCAGGTATCCACAGTAATAACCACCGTGAAAATCCAGCAAATCCGCCGCACTTTTTTCTACACTTTTTTTTCCGGTACCTATGGTATTTCGGTCTCTAATTCCGGGAATAATGACCCTACCGAGGAACGGGATACGGTCCTGTATTCCCCCTTGACTTACTTGTTACACGATAGCCTCAAACCGGGAATCGCGAACACAAGTTGATTTTCGAAAAAAAAATGGGAAGGGTTTAAACCACTATTCTGCCGACATTCTAGCCGCCATAATTCCTCAGTGCTTGAAGTGACAATAAAGCCGAACTTTGCGTTGAATTCAGCTCCTCAAACTCTATCTCTGGTGTAAAGGACAACTTTCTATCCCCGTGCGTTTGGACAGGAGAGACCGGCAAAATTAAAAAAATCGGGCATTGCCCGCCCTTTTAGCTGTAGCATCCAGGTATCCTCAGTAATAACCACCGTGAAAATCCAGCAAATCCGCCGCACTTTTTTCTACACTTTTTTTTCCGGTACCTATGGTATTTCGGTCTCTAATTCCGGGAATAATGACCCTACCGAGGAACGGGATACGGTCCTGTATTCCACCTTGACTTACTTGTTACACGATAGCCTCAAACCGGGAATCGCGAACACAAGTTGATTTTCGAAAAAAAAAATGGGAAGGGTTTAAACCACTATTCTGCCGACATTCTAGCCGCCATAATTCCTCAGTGCTTCAAGTGACAATAAAGCCGAAGAGTGCGTTGAATTCAGCTCCTCAAACTCTATCTCTGGTGTAAAGGAAAACTTTCTATCCCCGTGCGTTTGGACAGGAGAGACCGGCAAAATTTATTCTGCCGACATTCTAGCCGCCATAATTCCTCAGTGCTTCAAGTGACAATAAAGCCGAAGAGTGCGTTGAATTCAGCTCCTCAAACTCTATCTCTGGTGTAAAGGACAACTTTCTATCCCCGTGCGTTTGGACAGGAGAGACCGGCAAAATTTAAAAAATCGGGCATTTTGACCTTCCAAAAAAGAAATTTTTCTACACAAGGAGAACGAAGCGAACCAGGGGATAGAAAGTTGTGCTTTACACCAGAGATAGAGTTTGAGGAGCTGAATTCAACGCACTCTTCGGCTTTATTGTCACTTCAAGCACTGAGGAATTATGGCGGCTAGAATGTCGGCAGAATAGTGGTTTAAAACCCTTCCCATTTTTTTTTCGAAAATCAACTTGTGTTCGCGATTCCCGGTTTGAGGCTATCGTGTAACAAGTAAGTCAAGGGGTAATACAGGACCGTATCCCGTTCCTCGGTAGGGTCATTATTCCCGGAATTTGAGACCGAAATACCATAGGTACCGGAAAAAAAGTGTAGAAAAAAGTGCGGCGGATTTGCTGGATTTTCACGGTGGTTATTACTGAGGATACCTGGATGCTACAGCTAAAAGGGCGGGCCCCTGGTTCGCTTCGTTCTCCTTGTGTAGAAAAATTTCTTTTTTGGAAGGTCGAAATGCCCGATTTTTTAAATTTTGCCGGTCTCTCCTGTCCAAACGCACGGGGATAGAAAGTTGTCCTTTACACCAGAGATAGAGTTTGAGGAGCTGAATTCAACGCACTCTTCGGCTTTATTGTCACTTGAAGCACTGAGGAATTATGGCGGCTAGAATGTCGGCAGAATAGTGTTCGAAAATCAACTTGTGTTCGCGATTCCCGGTTTGAGGCTATCGTGTAACAAGTAAGTCAAGGGGGAATACAGGACCGTATCCCGTTCCTCGGTAGGGTCATTATTCCCGGAATTAGAGACCGAAATACCATAGGTACCGGAAAAAAAGTGTAGAAAAAAGTGCGGCGGATTTGCTGAATTTTCACGGTGGTTATTACTGAGGATACCTGGATGCTACAGCTAAAAGGGCGGGCCCCTGGTTCGCTTCGTTCTCCTTGTGTAGAAAAATTTCTTTTTTGGAAGGTCAAAATGCCCGATTTTTTAAATTTTGCCGCTCTCTCCTGTCCAAACGCACGGGGATAAAAAGTTGTCCTTTACACCAGAGATAGAGTTTGAGGAGCTGAATTCAACGCACTCTTCGGCTTTATTGTCACTTGAAGCACTGAGGAATTATGGCGGCTAGAATGTCGGCAGAATAGTGGTTTAAAACCCTTCCCATTTTTTTTTCGAAAATCAACTTGTGTTCGCGATTCCCGGTTTGAGGCTATCGTGTAACAAGTAAGTCAAGGGGGAATACAGGACCGTATCCCGTTCCTCGGTAGGGTCATTATTCCCGGAATTAGAGACCGAAATACCATAGGTACCGGAAAAAAAAGTGTAGAAAAAAGTGCGGCGGATTTGCTGGATTTTCACGGTGGTTATTACTGAGGATACCTGGATGCTACAGCTAAAAGGGCGGGCCCCTGGTTCGCTTCGTTCTCCTTGTGTAGAAAAATTTCTTTTTTGGAAGGTCAAAATGCCCGATTTTTTAAATTTTGTCGGTCTCTCCTGTTCAAACGCACGGGGATAGAAAGTTGTCCTTTACACCAGAGATAGAGTTTGAGGAGCTGAATTCAACGCACTCTTCGGCTTTATTGTCACTTCAAGCACTGAGGAATTATGGCGGCTAGAATGTCGGCAGAATAGTTTTTTTTTTTTTTTCGAAAATCAACTTGTGTTTGCGATTCCCGGTTTGAGGCTATCGTGTAACAAGTAAGTCAAGGGGGAATACAGGACCGTATCCCGTTCCTCGGTAGGGTCATTATTCCCGGAATTAGAGACCGAAATACCATAGGTACCGGAAAAAAAAGTGTAGAAAAACGTGCGGCGGATTTGCTGGATTTTCACGGTGGTTTTGCCGGTGTCTCCTGTCCAAACGCACGGGGATAGAAAGTTGTCCTTTACACCAGAGATAGAGTTTGAGGAGCTGAATTCAACGCACTCTTCGGCTTTATTGTCACTTCAAGCACTGAGGAATTATGGCGGCTAGAATGTCGGCAGAATAGTGGTTTAAACCCTTCCCATTTTTTTTTCGAAAATCAACTTGTGTTCGCGATTCCCGGTTTGAGGCTATCGTGTAACAAGTAAGTCAAGGGGGAATACAGGACCGTATCCCGTTCCTCGGTAGGGTCATTATTCCCGGAATTAGAGACCGAAATACCATAGGTACCGGAAAAAAAAGTGTAGAAAAAAGTGCGGCGGATTTGCTGGATTTTCACGGTGGTTATTACTGTGGATACCTGGATGCTACAGCTAAAAGGGCGGGCCCCTGGTTCGCTTCGTTCTCCTTGTGTAGAAAAATTTCTTTTTTGGAAGGTCAAAATGCCCGATTTTTTAAATTTTGCCGGTCTCTCCTGTCCAAACTCTATCTCTGGTGTAAAGGACAACTTTCTATCCCCGTGCGTTTGGACAGGAGAGACCGGCAAAATTTAAAAAATCGGGCATTTTGACCTTCCAAAAAAGAAATTTTTCTACACAAGGAGAACGAAGCGAACCAGGGGCCCACCCTTTTAGCTGTAGCATCCAGGTATCCTCAGTAATAACCACCGTCAAAATCCAGCAAATCCGCCGCACTTTTTTCTACACTTTTTTTTCCGGTACCTATGGTATTTCGGTCTCTAATTCCGGGAATAATGACCCTACCGAGGAACGGGATACGGTCCTGTATTCCCCCTTGACTTACTTGTTACACGATAGCCTCAAACCGGGAATCGCGAACACAAATTGATTTTCGAAAAAAAAATGGGAAGGGTTTAAACCAATATTCTGCCGACATTCTAGCCGCCATAATTCCTCAGTGCTTGAAGTGACAATAAAGCCGAAGAGTGCGTTGAATTCAGCTCCTCAAACTCTATCTCTGGTGTAAAGGACAACTTTCTATCCCCGTGCGTTTGGACAGGAGAGACCGGCAAAATTTAAAAAATCGGGCATTTTGACCTTCCAAAAAAGAAATTTTTCTACACAAGGAGAACGAAGCGAACCAGGGGCCCGCACTTTTAGCTGAAGCATCCAGGTATCCACAGTAATAACCACCGTGAAAATCCAGCAAATCCGCCGCACTTTTTTCTACACTTTTTTTTCCGGTACCTATGGTATTTCGGTCTCTAATTCCGGGAATAATGACCCTACCGAGGAACGGGATACGGTCCTGTATTCCCCCTTGACTTACTTGTTACACGATAGCCTCAAACCGGGAATCGCGAACACAAGTTGATTTTCGAAAAAAAAATGGGAAGGGTTTAAACCACTATTCTGCCGACATTCTAGCCGCCATAATTCCTCAGTGCTTGAAGTGACAATAAAGCCGAAGAGTGCGTTGAATTCAGCTCCTCAAACTCTATCTCTGGTGTAAAGGACAACTTTCTATCCCCGTGCGTTTGGACAGGAGAGACCGGCAAAATTTAAAAAATCGGGCATTTTGACCTTCCAAAAAAGAAATTTTTCTACACAAGGAGAACGAAGCGAACCAGGGGCCCGCACTTTTAGCTGAAGCATCCAGGTATCCACAGTAATAACCACCGTGAAAATCCAGCAAATCCGCCGCACTTTTTTCTACACTTTTTTTTCCGGTACCTATGGTATTTCGGTCTCTAATTCCGGGAATAATGACCCTACCGAGGAACGGGATACGGTCCTGTATTCCCCCTTGACTTACTTGTTACACGATAGCCTCAAACCGGGAATCGCGAACACAAGTTGATTTTCGAAAAAAAAATGGGAAGGGTTTAAACCACTATTCTGCCGACATTCTAGCCGCCATAATTCCTCAGTGCTTGAAGTGACAATAAAGCCGAACTTTGCGTTGAATTCAGCTCCTCAAACTCTATCTCTGGTGTAAAGGACAACTTTCTATCCCCGTGCGTTTGGACAGGAGAGACCGGCAAAATTAAAAAAATCGGGCATTGCCCGCCCTTTTAGCTGTAGCATCCAGGTATCCTCAGTAATAACCACCGTGAAAATCCAGCAAATCCGCCGCACTTTTTTCTACACTTTTTTTTCCGGTACCTATGGTATTTCGGTCTCTAATTCCGGGAATAATGACCCTACCGAGGAACGGGATACGGTCCTGTATTCCACCTTGACTTACTTGTTACACGATAGCCTCAAACCGGGAATCGCGAACACAAGTTGATTTTCGAAAAAAAAAATGGGAAGGGTTTAAACCACTATTCTGCCGACATTCTAGCCGCCATAATTCCTCAGTGCTTCAAGTGACAATAAAGCCGAAGAGTGCGTTGAATTCAGCTCCTCAAACTCTATCTCTGGTGTAAAGGAAAACTTTCTATCCCCGTGCGTTTGGACAGGAGAGACCGGCAAAATTTATTCTGCCGACATTCTAGCCGCCATAATTCCTCAGTGCTTCAAGTGACAATAAAGCCGAAGAGTGCGTTGAATTCAGCTCCTCAAACTCTATCTCTGGTGTAAAGGACAACTTTCTATCCCCGTGCGTTTGGACAGGAGAGACCGGCAAAATTTAAAAAATCGGGCATTTTGACCTTCCAAAAAAGAAATTTTTCTACACAAGGAGAACGAAGCGAACCAGGGGATAGAAAGTTGTGCTTTACACCAGAGATAGAGTTTGAGGAGCTGAATTCAACGCACTCTTCGGCTTTATTGTCACTTCAAGCACTGAGGAATTATGGCGGCTAGAATGTCGGCAGAATAGTGGTTTAAAACCCTTCCCATTTTTTTTTCGAAAATCAACTTGTGTTCGCGATTCCCGGTTTGAGGCTATCGTGTAACAAGTAAGTCAAGGGGTAATACAGGACCGTATCCCGTTCCTCGGTAGGGTCATTATTCCCGGAATTTGAGACCGAAATACCATAGGTACCGGAAAAAAAGTGTAGAAAAAAGTGCGGCGGATTTGCTGGATTTTCACGGTGGTTATTACTGAGGATACCTGGATGCTACAGCTAAAAGGGCGGGCCCCTGGTTCGCTTCGTTCTCCTTGTGTAGAAAAATTTCTTTTTTGGAAGGTCGAAATGCCCGATTTTTTAAATTTTGCCGGTCTCTCCTGTCCAAACGCACGGGGATAGAAAGTTGTCCTTTACACCAGAGATAGAGTTTGAGGAGCTGAATTCAACGCACTCTTCGGCTTTATTGTCACTTGAAGCACTGAGGAATTATGGCGGCTAGAATGTCGGCAGAATAGTGTTCGAAAATCAACTTGTGTTCGCGATTCCCGGTTTGAGGCTATCGTGTAACAAGTAAGTCAAGGGGGAATACAGGACCGTATCCCGTTCCTCGGTAGGGTCATTATTCCCGGAATTAGAGACCGAAATACCATAGGTACCGGAAAAAAAGTGTAGAAAAAAGTGCGGCGGATTTGCTGAATTTTCACGGTGGTTATTACTGAGGATACCTGGATGCTACAGCTAAAAGGGCGGGCCCCTGGTTCGCTTCGTTCTCCTTGTGTAGAAAAATTTCTTTTTTGGAAGGTCAAAATGCCCGATTTTTTAAATTTTGCCGCTCTCTCCTGTCCAAACGCACGGGGATAAAAAGTTGTCCTTTACACCAGAGATAGAGTTTGAGGAGCTGAATTCAACGCACTCTTCGGCTTTATTGTCACTTGAAGCACTGAGGAATTATGGCGGCTAGAATGTCGGCAGAATAGTGGTTTAAAACCCTTCCCATTTTTTTTTCGAAAATCAACTTGTGTTCGCGATTCCCGGTTTGAGGCTATCGTGTAACAAGTAAGTCAAGGGGGAATACAGGACCGTATCCCGTTCCTCGGTAGGGTCATTATTCCCGGAATTAGAGACCGAAATACCATAGGTACCGGAAAAAAAAGTGTAGAAAAAAGTGCGGCGGATTTGCTGGATTTTCACGGTGGTTATTACTGAGGATACCTGGATGCTACAGCTAAAAGGGCGGGCCCCTGGTTCGCTTCGTTCTCCTTGTGTAGAAAAATTTCTTTTTTGGAAGGTCAAAATGCCCGATTTTTTAAATTTTGTCGGTCTCTCCTGTTCAAACGCACGGGGATAGAAAGTTGTCCTTTACACCAGAGATAGAGTTTGAGGAGCTGAATTCAACGCACTCTTCGGCTTTATTGTCACTTCAAGCACTGAGGAATTATGGCGGCTAGAATGTCGGCAGAATAGTTTTTTTTTTTTTTTCGAAAATCAACTTGTGTTTGCGATTCCCGGTTTGAGGCTATCGTGTAACAAGTAAGTCAAGGGGGAATACAGGACCGTATCCCGTTCCTCGGTAGGGTCATTATTCCCGGAATTAGAGACCGAAATACCATAGGTACCGGAAAAAAAAGTGTAGAAAAACGTGCGGCGGATTTGCTGGATTTTCACGGTGGTTTTGCCGGTGTCTCCTGTCCAAACGCACGGGGATAGAAAGTTGTCCTTTACACCAGAGATAGAGTTTGAGGAGCTGAATTCAACGCACTCTTCGGCTTTATTGTCACTTCAAGCACTGAGGAATTATGGCGGCTAGAATGTCGGCAGAATAGTGGTTTAAACCCTTCCCATTTTTTTTTCGAAAATCAACTTGTGTTCGCGATTCCCGGTTTGAGGCTATCGTGTAACAAGTAAGTCAAGGGGGAATACAGGACCGTATCCCGTTCCTCGGTAGGGTCATTATTCCCGGAATTAGAGACCGAAATACCATAGGTACCGGAAAAAAAAGTGTAGAAAAAAGTGCGGCGGATTTGCTGGATTTTCACGGTGGTTATTACTGTGGATACCTGGATGCTACAGCTAAAAGGGCGGGCCCCTGGTTCGCTTCGTTCTCCTTGTGTAGAAAAATTTCTTTTTTGGAAGGTCAAAATGCCCGATTTTTTAAATTTTGCCGGTCTCTCCTGTCCAAACTCTATCTCTGGTGTAAAGGACAACTTTCTATCCCCGTGCGTTTGGACAGGAGAGACCGGCAAAATTTAAAAAATCGGGCATTTTGACCTTCCAAAAAAGAAATTTTTCTACACAAGGAGAACGAAGCGAACCAGGGGCCCACCCTTTTAGCTGTAGCATCCAGGTATCCTCAGTAATAACCACCGTGAAAATCCAGCAAATCCGCCGCACTTTTTTCTACACTTTTTTTTCCGGTACCTATGGTATTTCGGTCTCTAATTCCGGGAATAATGACCCTACCGAGGAACGGGATACGGTCCTGTATTCCCCCTTGACTTACTTGTTACACGATAGCCTCAAACCGGGAATCGCGAACACAAGTTGATTTTCGAAAAAAAAATGAGAAGGGTTTAAACCACTATTCTGCCGACATTCTAGCCGCCATAATTCCTCAGTGCTTGAAGTGACAATAAAGCCGAAGAGTGCGTTGAATTCAGCTCCTCAAACTCTATCTCTGGTGTAAAGGACAACTTTCTATCCCCGTGCGTTTGGACAGGAGAGACCGGCAAAATTTAAAAAATCGGGCATTTTGACCTTCCAAAAAAGAAATTTTTCTACACAAGGAGAACGAAGCGAACCAGGGGCCCGCACTTTTAGCTGAAGCATCCAGGTAT
Source organism: Periplaneta americana (assembly GCF_040183065.1). Taxonomy (NCBI): domain Eukaryota; kingdom Metazoa; phylum Arthropoda; class Insecta; order Blattodea; family Blattidae; genus Periplaneta; species Periplaneta americana. Next base: position 125,764 of record NW_027185516.1, read on the forward strand.
CCACAGTAATAACCACCGTGAAAATCCAGCAAATCCGCCGCACTTTTTTCTACACTTTTTTTTCCGGTACCTATGGTATTTCGGTCTCTAATTCCGGGAATAATGACCCTACCGAGGAACGGGATACGGTCCTGTATTCCCCCTTGACTTACTTGTTACACGATAGCCTCAAACCGGGAATCGCGAACACAAGTTGATTTTCGAAAAAAAAATGGGAAGGGTTTAAACCACTATTCTGCCGACATTCTAGCCGCCATAATTCCTCAGTGCTTGAAGTGACAATAAAGCCGAAGAGTGCGTTGAATTCAGCTCCTCAAACTCTATCTCTGGTGTAAAGGACAACTTTCTATCCCCGTGCGTTTGGACAGGAGAGACCGGCAAAATTTAAAAAATCGGGCATTTTGACCTTCCAAAAAAGAAATTTTTCTACACAAGGAGAACGAAGCGAACCAGGGGCCCGCTCTTTTAGCTGTAGCATCCAGGTATCCACAGTAATAACCACCGTGAAAATCCAGCAAATCCGCCGCACTTTTTTCTACACTTTTTTTTCCGGTACCTATGGTATTTCGGTCTCTAATTCCGGGAATAATGACCCTACCGAGGAACGGGATACGGTCCTGTATTCCCCCTTGACTTACTTGTTACACGATAGCCTCAAACCGGGAATCGCGAACACAAGTTGATTTTCGAAAAAAAAATGGGAAGAGTTTAAACCACTATTCTGCCGACATTCTAGCCGCCATAATTCCTCAGTGCTTGAAGTGACAATAAAGCCGAAGAGTGCGTTGAATTCAGCTCATCAAACTCTATCTCTGGTGTAAAGGACAACTTTCTATCCCCGTGCGTTTGGACAGGAGAGACCGGCAAAACCACCGTGAAAATCCAGCAAATCCGCCGCACGTTTTACTACACTTTTTTTTCCGGTACCTATGGTATTTCGGTCTCTAATTCCGGGAATAATGACCCTACCGAGGAACGGGATACGGTCCTGTATTCCCCCTTGACTTACTTGTTACACGATAGCCTCAAACCGGGAATCGCAAACACAAGTTGATTTTCGAAAAAAAAAAAACTATTCTGCCGACATTCTAGCCGCCATAATTCCTCAGTGCTTGAAGTGACAATAAAGCCGAAGAGTGCGTTGAATTCAGCTCCTCAAACTCTATCTCTGGTGTAAAGGACAACTTTCTATCCCCGTGCGTGTGGACAGGAGAGACCGGCAAAATTTAAAAAATCGGGCATTTTGACCTTCCAAAAAAGAAATTTTTCTATACAAGGAGAACGAAGCGAACCAGGGGCCCGCCCTTTTAGCTGTAGCATCCAGGTATCCTCAGTAATAACCACCGTGAAAATCCAGCAAATCCGCCGCACTTTTTTCTACACTTTTTTTTCCGGTACCTATGGTATTTCGGTCTCTAATTCCGGGAATAATGACCCTACCGAGGAACGGGATACGGTCCTGTATTCCCCCTTGACTTACTTGTTACACGATAGCCTCAAACCGGGAATCGCGAACACAAATTGATTTTCGAAAAAAAAATGGGAAGGGTTTAAACCACTATTCTGCCGACATTCTAGCCGCCATAATTCCTCAGTGCTTGAAGTGACAATAAAGCCGAAGAGTGCGTTGAATTCAGCTCCTCAAACTCTATCTCTGGTGTAAAGGACAACTTTCTATCCCCGTGCGTTTGGACAGGAGAGACCGGCAAAATTTAAAAAATCGGGCATTTTGACCTTCCAAAAAAGAAATTTTTCTACACAAGGAGAAGGAAGCGAACCAGGGGCCCGCACTTTTAGCTGAAGCATCCAGGTATCCACAGTAATAACCACCGTGAAAATCCAGCAAATCCGCCGCACTTTTTTCTACACTTTTTTTTCCGGTACCTATGGTATTTCGGTCTCTAATTCCGGGAATAATGACCCTACCGAGGAACGGGATACGGTCCTGTATTCCCCCTTGACTTACTTGTTACACGATAGCCTCAAACCGGGAATCGCGAACACAAGTTGATTTTCGAAAAAAAAATGGGAAGGGTTTAAACCACTATTCTGCCGACATTCTAGCCGCCATAATTCCTCAGTGCCTGAAGTGACAATAAAGCCGAAGAGTGCGTTGAATTCAGCTCCTCAAACTCTATCTCTGGTGTAAAGGACAACTTTCTATCCCCGTGCGTTTGGACAGGAGAGACCGGCAAAATTTAAAAAATCGGGCAATTTGACCTTCCAAAAAAGAAATTTTTCTACACAAGGAGAACGAAGCGAACCAGGGGCCCGCTCTTTTAGCTGTAGCATCCAGGTATCCACAGTAATAACCACCGTGAAAATCCAGCAAATCCGCCGCACTTTTTTCTACACTTTTTTTTCCGGTACCTATGGTATTTCGGTCTCTAATTCCGGGAATAATGACCCTACCGAGGAACGGGATACGGTCCTGTATTCCCCCTTGACTTACTTGTTACACGATAGCCTCAAACCGGGAATCGCGAACACAAGTTGATTTTCGAAAAAAAAATGGGAAGGGTTTAAACCACTATTCTGCCGACATTCTAGCCGCCATAATTCCTCAGTGCTTGAAGTGACAATAAAGCCGAAGAGTGCGTTGAATTCAGCTCCTCAAACTCTATCTCTGGTGTAAAGGACAACTTTCTATCCCCGTGCGTTTGGACAGGAGAGACCGGCAAAACCACCGTGAAAATCCAGCAAATCCGCCGCACGTTTTACTACACTTTTTTTTCCGGTACCTATGGTATTTCGGTCTCTAATTCCGGGAATAATGACCCTACCGAGGAACGGGATACGGTCCTGTATTCCCCCTTGACTTACTTGTTACACGATAGCCTCAAACCGGGAATCGCAAACACAAGTTGATTTTCGAAAAAAAAAAACTATTCTGCCGACATTCTAGCCGCCATAATTCCTCAGTGCTTGAAGTGACAATAAAGCCGAAGAGTAAGTTGAATTCAGCTCCTCAAACTCTATCTCTGGTGTAAAGGACAACTTTCTATCCCCGTGCGTGTGGACAGGAGAGACCGGCAAAATTTAAAAAATCGGGCATTTTGACCTTCCAAAAAAGAAATTTTTCTATACAAGGAGAACGAAGCGAACCAGGGGCCCGCCCTTTTAGCTGTAGCATCCAGGTATCCTCAGTAATAACCACCGTGAAAATCCAGCAAATCCGCCGCACTTTTTTCTACACTTTTTTTTTCCGGTACCTATGGTATTTCGGTCTCTAATTCCGGGAATAATGACCCTACCGAGGAACGGGATACGGTCCTGTATTCCCCCTTGACTTACTTGTTACACGATAGCCTCAAACCGGGAATCGCGAACACAAGTTGATTTTCGAAAAAAAAAATGGGAAGGGTTTAAACCACTATTCTGCCGACATTCTAGCCGCCATAATTCCTCAGTGCTTGAAGTGACAATAAAGCCGAAGAGTGCGTTGAATTCAGCTCCTCAAACTCTATCTCTGGTGTAAAGGACAACTTTCTATCCCCGTGCGTTTGGACAGGAGAGACCGGCAAAATTAAAAAAATCGGGCATTTTGACCTTCCAAAAAAGAAATTTTTCTACACAAGGAGAACGAAGCGAACCAGGGGCCCGCCCTTTTAGCTGTAGCATCCAGGTATCCTCAGTAATAACCACCGTGAAAATCCAGCAAATCCGCCGCACTTTTTTCTACACTTTTTTTTCCGGTACCTATGGTATTTCGGTCTCTAATTCCGGGAATAATGACCCTACCGAGGAACGGGATACGGTCCTGTATTCCCCCTTGACTTGTTACACGATAGCCTCAAACCGGGAATCGCGAACACAAGTTGATTTTCGAAAAAAAAATGGGAAGGGTTTAAACCACTATTCTGCCGACATTCTAGCCGCCATAATTCCTCAGTGCATGAAGTGACAATAAAGCCGAAGAGTGCGTTGAATTCAGCTCCTCAAACTCTATCTCTGGTGTAAAGGACAACTTTCTATCCCCGTGCGTTTGGACAGAAGAGACCGGCAAAATTTAAAAAATCGGGCAATTTGACCTTCCAAAAAAGAAATTTTTCTACACAAGGAGAACGAAGCGAACCAGGGGCCCGCTCTTTTAGCTGTAGCATCCAGGTATCCACAGTAATAACCACCGTGAAAATCCAGCAAATCCGCCGCACTTTTTTCTACACTTTTTTTTCCGGTACCTATGGTATTTCGGTCTCTAATTCCGGGAATAATGACCCTACCGAGGAACGGGATACGGTCCTGTATTCCCCCTTGACTTACTTGTTACACGATAGCCTCAAACCGGGAATCGCGAACACAAGTTGATTTTCGAAAAAAAAAATGGGAAGGGTTTAAACCACTATTCTGCCGACATTCTAGCCGCCATAATTCCTCAGTGCTTGAAGTGACAATAAAGCCGAAGAGTGCGTTGAATTCAGCTCCTCAAACTCTATCCCTGGTGTAAAGGACAACTTTCTATCCCCGTGCGTTTGGACAGGAGAGACCGGCAAAACCACCGTGAAAATCCAGCAAATCCGCCGCACGTTTTACTACACTTTTTTTTCCGGTACCTATGGTATTTCGGTCTCTAATTCCGGGAATAATGACCCTACCGAGGAACGGGATACGGTCCTGTATTCCCCCTTGACTTACTTGTTACACGATAGCCTCAAACCGGGAATCGCAAACACAAGTTGATTTTCGAAAAAAAAAAAACTATTCTGCCGACATTCTAGCCGCCATAATTCCTCAGTGCTTGAAGTGACAATAAAGCCGAAGAGTAAGTTGAATTCAGCTCCTCAAACTCTATCTCTGGTGTAAAGGACAACTTTCTATCCCCGTGCGTGTGGACAGGAGAGACCGGCAAAATTTAAAAAATCGGGCATTTTGACCTTCCAAAAAAGAAATTTTTCTATACAAGGAGAACGAAGCGAACCAGGGGCCCGCCCTTTTAGCTGTAGCATCCAGGTATCCACAGTAATAACCACCGTGAAAATCCAGCAAATCCGCCGCACTTTTTTCTACACTTTTTTTTCCGGTACCTATGGTATTTCGGTCTCTAATTCCGGGAATAATGACCCTACCGAGGAACGGGATACGGTCCTGTATTCCCCCTTGACTTACTTGTTACACGATAGCCTCAAACCGGGAATCGCGAACACAAGTTGATTTTCGAAAAAAAAATGGGAAGGGTTTAAACCACTATTCTGCCGACATTCTAGCCGCCATAATTCCTCAGTGCTTGAAGTGACAATAAAGCCGAAGAGTGCGTTGAATTCAGCTCCTCAAACTCTATCTCTGGTGTAAAGGACAACTTTCTATCCCCGTGCGTTTGGACAGGAGAGACCGGCAAAACCACCGTGAAAATCCAGCAAATCCGCCGCACGTTTTTCTACACTTTTTTTTCCGGTACCTATGGTATTTCGGTCTCTAATTCCGGGAATAATGACCCTACCGAGGAACGGGATACGGTCCTGTATTCCCCCTTGACTTACTTGTTACACGATAGCCTCAAACCGGGAATCGCAAACACAAGTTGATTTTCGAAAAAAAAAAAAAAACTATTCTGCCGACATTCTAGCCGCCATAATTCCTCAGTGCTTCAAGTGACAATAAAGCCAAAGAGTGCGTTGAATTCAGCTCCTCAAACTCTATCTCTGGTGTAAAGGACAACTTTCTATCCCCGTGCGTGTGGACAGGAGAGACCGGCAAAATTTAAAAAATCGGGCATTTTGACCTTCCAAAAAAGAAATTTTTCTATACAAGGAGAACGAAGCGAACCAGGGGCCCGCCCTTTTAGCTGTAGCATCCAGGTATCCTCAGTAATAACCACCGTGAAAATCCAGCAAATCCGCCGCACTTTTTTCTACACTTTTTTTTTCCGGTACCTATGGTATTTCGGTCTCTAATTCCGGGAATAATGACCCTACCGAGGAACGGGATACGGTCCTGTATTCCCCCTTGACTTACTTGTTACACGATAGCCTCAAACCGGGAATCGCGAACACAAGTTGATTTTCGAAAAAAAAAATGGGAAGGGTTTAAACCACTATTCTGCCGACATTCTAGCCGCCATAATTCCTCAGTGCTTGAAGTGACAATAAAGCCGAAGAGTGCGTTGAATTCAGCTCCTCAAACTCTATCTCTGGTGTAAAGGACAACTTTCTATCCCCGTGCGTTTGGACAGGAGAGACCGGCAAAATTAAAAAAATCGGGCATTTTGACCTTCCAAAAAAGAAATTTTTCTACACAAGGAGAACGAAGCGAACCAGGGGCCCGCCCTTTTAGCTGTAGCATCCAGGTATCCTCAGTAATAACCACCGTGAAAATCCAGCAAATCCGCCGCACTTTTTTCTACACTTTTTTTTCCGGTACCTATGGTATTTCGGTCTCTAATTCCGGGAATAATGACCCTACCGAGGAACGGGATACGGTCCTGTATTCCCCCTTGACTTGTTACACGATAGCCTCAAACCGGGAATCGCGAACACAAGTTGATTTTCGAAAAAAAAATGGGAAGGGTTTAAACCACTATTCTGCCGACATTCTAGCCGCCATAATTCCTCAGTGCATGAAGTGACAATAAAGCCGAAGAGTGCGTTGAATTCAGCTCCTCAAACTCTATCTCTGGTGTAAAGGACAACTTTCTATCCCCGTGCGTTTGGACAGAAGAGACCGGCAAAATTTAAAAAATCGGGCAATTTGACCTTCCAAAAAAGAAATTTTTCTACACAAGGAGAACGAAGCGAACCAGGGGCCCGCTCTTTTAGCTGTAGCATCCAGGTATCCACAGTAATAACCACCGTGAAAATCCAGCAAATCCGCCGCACTTTTTTCTACACTTTTTTTTCCGGTACCTATGGTATTTCGGTCTCTAATTCCGGGAATAATGACCCTACCGAGGAACGGGATACGGTCCTGTATTCCCCCTTGACTTACTTGTTACACGATAGCCTCAAACCGGGAATCGCGAACACAAGTTGATTTTCGAAAAAAAAAATGGGAAGGGTTTAAACCACTATTCTGCCGACATTCTAGCCGCCATAATTCCTCAGTGCTTGAAGTGACAATAAAGCCGAAGAGTGCGTTGAATTCAGCTCCTCAAACTCTATCTCTGGTGTAAAGGACAACTTTCTATCCCCGTGCGTTTGGACAGGAGAGACCGGCAAAACCACCGTGAAAATCCAGCAAATCCGCCGCACGTTTTACTACACTTTTTTTTCCGGTACCTATGGTATTTCGGTCTCTAATTCCGGGAATAATGACCCTACCGAGGAACGGGATACGGTCCTGTATTCCCCCTTGACTTACTTGTTACACGATAGCCTCAAACCGGGAATCGCAAACACAAGTTGATTTTCGAAAAAAAAAAAACTATTCTGCCGACATTCTAGCCGCCATAATTCCTCAGTGCTTGAAGTGACAATAAAGCCGAAGAGTAAGTTGAATTCAGCTCCTCAAACTCTATCTCTGGTGTAAAGGACAACTTTCTATCCCCGTGCGTGTGGACAGGAGAGACCGGCAAAATTTAAAAAATCGGGCATTTTGACCTTCCAAAAAAGAAATTTTTCTATACAAGGAGAACGAAGCGAACCAGGGGCCCGCCCTTTTAGCTGTAGCATCCAGGTATCCTCAGTAATAACCACCGTGAAAATCCAGCAAATCCGCCGCACTTTTTTCTACACTTTTTTTTCCGGTACCTATGGTATTTCGGTCTCTAATTCCGGGAATAATGACCCTACCGAGGAACGGGATACGGTCCTGTATTCACCCATGACTTACTTGTTACACGATAGCCTCAAACCGGGAATCGCGAACACAAGTTGATTTTCGAAAAAAAAATGGGAAGGGTTTAAACCACTATTCTGCCGACATTCTAGCCGCCATAATTCCTCAGTGCTTGAAGTGACAATAAAGCCGAAGAGTGCGTTGAATTCAGCTCCTCAAACTCTATCTCTGGTGTAAAGGACAACTTTCTATCCCCGTGCGTTTGGACAGGAGAGACCGGCAAAATTTAAAAAATCGGGCATTTTGACCTTCCAAAAAAGAAATTTTTCTACACAAGGAGAACGAAGCGAACCAGGGGCCCGCACTTTTAGCTGAAGCATCCAGGTATCCACAGTAATAACCACCGTGAAAATCCAGCAAATCCGCCGCACTTTTTTCTACACTTTTTTTTCCGGTACCTATGGTATTTCGGTCTCTAATTCCGGGAATAATGACCCTACCGAGGAACGGGATACGGTCCTGTATTCCCCCTTGACTTACTTGTTACACGATAGCCTCAAACCGGGAATCGCGAACACAAGTTGATTTTCGAAAAAAAAATGGGAAGGGTTTAAACCACTATTCTGCCGACATTCTAGCCGCCATAATTCCTCAGTGCTTGAAGTGACAATAAAGCCGAAGAGTGCGTTGAATTCAGCTCCTCAAACTCTATCTCTGGTGTAAAGGACAACTTTCTATCCCCGTGCGTTTGGACAGGAGAGACCGGCAAAACCACCGTGAAAATCCAGCAAATCCGCCGCACGTTTTTCTACACTTTTTTTTCCGGTACCTATGGTATTTCGGTCTCTAATTCCGGGAATAATGACCCTACCGAGGAACGGGATACGGTCCTGTATTCCCCCTTGACTTACTTGTTACACGATAGCCTCAAACCGGGAATCGCAAACACAAGTTGATTTTCGAAAAAAAAAAAAAAACTATTCTGCCGACATTCTAGCCGCCATAATTCCTCAGTGCTTCAAGTGACAATAAAGCCGAAGAGTGCGTTGAATTCAGCTCCTCAAACTCTATCTCTGGTGTAAAGGACAACTTTCTATCCCCGTGCGTTTGGACAGGAGAGACCGGCAAAATTTCAAAAATCGGGCATTTTGACCTTCCAAAAAAGAAATTTTTCTACACAAGGAGAACGAAGCGAACCAGGGGCCCGCCCTTTTAGCTGTAGCATCCAGGTATCCTCAGTAATAACCACCGTGAAAATCCAGCAAATCCGCCGCACTTTTTTCTACACTTTTTTTTCCGGTACCTATGGTATTTCGGTCTCTAATTCCGGGAATAATGACCCTACCGAGGAACGGGATACGGTCCTGTATTCCCCCTTGACTTACTTGTTACACGATAGCCTCAAACCGGGAATCGCGAACACAAGTTGATTTTCGAAAAAAAAATGGGAAGGGTTTAAACCACTATTCTGCCGACATTCTAGCCGCCATAATTCCTCAGTGCTTGAAGTGACAATAAAGCCGAAGAGTGCGTTGAATTCAGCTCCTCAAACTCTATCTCTGGTGTAAAGGACAACTTTCTATCCCCGTGCGTTTGGACAGGAGAGACCGGCAAAATTTAAAAAATCGGGCAATTTGACCTTCCAAAAAAGAAATTTTTCTACACAAGGAGAACGAAGCGAACCAGGGGCCCGCTCTTTTAGCTGTAGCATCCAGGTATCCACAGTAATAACCACCGTGAAAATCCAGCAAATCCGCCGCACTTTTTTCTACACTTTTTTTTCCGGTACCTATGGTATTTCGGTCTCTAATTCCGGGAATAATGACCCTACCGAGGAACGGGATACGGTCCTGTATTCCCCCTTGACTTACTTGTTACACGATAGCCTCAAACCGGGAATCGCGAACACAAGTTGATTTTCGAAAAAAAAATGGGAAGGGTTTAAACCACTATTCTGCCGAAATTCTAGCCGCCATAATTCCTCAGTGCTTGAAGTGACAATAAAGCCGAAGAGTGCGTTGAATTCAGCTCCTCAAACTCTATCTCTGGTGTAAAGGACAACTTTCTATCCCCGTGCGTTTGGACAGGAGAGACCGGCAAAACCACCGTGAAAATCCAGCAAATCCGCCGCACGTTTTACTACACTTTTTTTTCCGGTACCTATGGTATTTCGGTCTCTAATTCCGGGAATAATGACCCTACCGAGGAACGGGATACGGTCCTGTATTCCCCCATGACTTACTTGTTACACGATAGCCTCAAACCGGGAATCGCAAACACAAGTTGATTTTCGAAAAAAAAAAAAACTATTCTGCCGACATTCTAGCCGCCATAATTCCTCAGTGCTTGAAGTGACAATAAAGCCGAAGAGTGCGTTGAATTCAGCTCCTCAAACTCTAACTCTGGTGTAAAGGACAACTTTCTATCCCCGTGCGTGTGGACAGGAGAGACCGGCAAAATTTAAAAGATCGGGCATTTTGACCTTCCAAAAAAGAAATTTTTCTATACAAGGAGAACGAAGCGAACCAGGGGCCCGCCCTTTTAGCTGTAGCATCCAGGTATCCTCAGTAATAACCACCGTGAAAATCCAGCAAATCCGCCGCACTTTTTTCTACACTTTTTTTTCCGGTACCTATGGTATTTCGGTCTCTAATTCCGGGAATAATGACCCTACCGAGGAACGGGATACGGTCCTGTATTCCCCCTTGACTTACTTGTTACACGATAGCCTCAAACCGGGAATCGCGAACACAAGTTGATTTTCGAAAAAAAAAATGGGAAGGGTTTAAACCACTATTCTGCCGACATTCTAGCCGCCATAATTCCTCAGTGCTTGAAGTGACAATAAAGCCGAAGAGTGCGTTGAATTCAGCTCCTCAAACTCTATCTCTGGTGTAAAGGACAACTTTCTATCCCCGTGCGTTTGGACAGGAGAGACCGGCAAAATTAAAAAAATCGGGCATTTTGACCTTCCAAAAAAGAAATTTTTCTACACAAGGAGAACGAAGCGAACCAGGGGCCCGCCCTTTTAGCTGTAGCATCCAGGTATCCTCAGTAATAACCACCGTGAAAATCCAGCAAATCCGCCGCACTTTTTTCTACACTTTTTTTTCCGGTACCTATGGTATTTCGGTCTCTAATTCCGGGAATAATGACCCTACCGAGGAACGGGATACGGTCCTGTATTCCCCCTTGACTTGTTACACGATAGCCTCAAACCGGGAATCGCGAACACAAGTTGATTTTCGAAAAAAAAATGGGAAGGGTTTAAACCACTATTCTGCCGACATTCTAGCCGCCATAATTCCTCAGTGCATGAAGTGACAATAAAGCCGAAGAGTGCGTTGAATTCAGCTCCTCAAACTCTATCTCTGGTGTAAAGGACAACTTTCTATCCCCGTGCGTTTGGACAGAAGAGACCGGCAAAATTTAAAAAATCGGGCAATTTGACCTTCCAAAAAAGAAATTTTTCTACACAAGGAGAACGAAGCGAACCAGGGGCCCGCTCTTTTAGCTGTAGCATCCAGGTATCCACAGTAATAACCACCGTGAAAATCCAGCAAATCCGCCGCACTTTTTTCTACACTTTTTTTTCCGGTACCTATGGTATTTCGGTCTCTAATTCCGGGAATAATGACCCTACCGAGGAACGGGATACGGTCCTGTATTCCCCCTTGACTTACTTGTTACACGATAGCCTCAAACCGGGAATCGCGAACACAAGTTGATTTTCGAAAAAAAAAATGGGAAGGGTTTAAACCACTATTCTGCCGACATTCTAGCCGCCATAATTCCTCAGTGCTTGAAGTGACAATAAAGCCGAAGAGTGCGTTGAATTCAGCTCCTCAAACTCTATCTCTGGTGTAAAGGACAACTTTCTATCCCCGTGCGTTTGGACAGGAGAGACCGGCAAAACCACCGTGAAAATCCAGCAAATCCGCCGCACGTTTTACTACACTTTTTTTTCCGGTACCTATGGTATTTCGGTCTCTAATTCCGGGAATAATGACCCTACCGAGGAACGGGATACGGTCCTGTATTCCCCCTTGACTTACTTGTTACACGATAGCCTCAAACCGGGAATCGCAAACACAAGTTGATTTTCGAAAAAAAAAAAACTATTCTGCCGACATTCTAGCCGCCATAATTCCTCAGTGCTTGAAGTGACAATAAAGCCGAAGAGTAAGTTGAATTCAGCTCCTCAAACTCTATCTCTGGTGTAAAGGACAACTTTCTATCCCCGTGCGTGTGGACAGGAGAGACCGGCAAAATTTAAAAAATCGGGCATTTTGACCTTCCAAAAAAGAAATTTTTCTATACAAGGAGAACGAAGCGAACCAGGGGCCCGCCCTTTTAGCTGTAGCATCCAGGTATCCTCAGTAATAACCACCGTGAAAATCCAGCAAATCCGCCGCACTTTTTTCTACACTTTTTTTTCCGGTACCTATGGTATTTCGGTCTCTAATTCCGGGAATAATGACCCTACCGAGGAACGGGATACGGTCCTGTATTCACCCATGACTTACTTGTTACACGATAGCCTCAAACCGGGAATCGCGAACACAAGTTGATTTTCGAAAAAAAAATGGGAAGGGTTTAAACCACTATTCTGCCGACATTCTAGCCGCCATAATTCCTCAGTGCTTGAAGTGACAATAAAGCCGAAGAGTGCGTTGAATTCAGCTCCTCAAACTCTATCTCTGGTGTAAAGGACAACTTTCTATCCCCGTGCGTTTGGACAGGAGAGACCGGCAAAATTTAAAAAATCGGGCATTTTGACCTTCCAAAAAAGAAATTTTTCTACACAAGGAGAACGAAGCGAACCAGGGGCCCGCACTTTTAGCTGAAGCATCCAGGTATCCACAGTAATAACCACCGTGAAAATCCAGCAAATCCGCCGCACTTTTTTCTACACTTTTTTTTCCGGTACCTATGGTATTTCGGTCTCTAATTCCGGGAATAATGACCCTACCGAGGAACGGGATACGGTCCTGTATTCCCCCTTGACTTACTTGTTACACGATAGCCTCAAACCGGGAATCGCGAACACAAGTTGATTTTCGAAAAAAAAATGGGAAGGGTTTAAACCACTATTCTGCCGACATTCTAGCCGCCATAATTCCTCAGTGCTTGAAGTGACAATAAAGCCGAAGAGTGCGTTGAATTCAGCTCCTCAAACTCTATCTCTGGTGTAAAGGACAACTTTCTATCCCCGTGCGTTTGGACAGGAGAGACCGGCAAAACCACCGTGAAAATCCAGCAAATCCGCCGCACGTTTTTCTACACTTTTTTTTCCGGTACCTATGGTATTTCGGTCTCTAATTCCGGGAATAATGACCCTACCGAGGAACGGGATACGGTCCTGTATTCCCCCTTGACTTACTTGTTACACGATAGCCTCAAACCGGGAATCGCAAACACAAGTTGATTTTCGAAAAAAAAAAAAAAACTATTCTGCCGACATTCTAGCCGCCATAATTCCTCAGTGCTTCAAGTGACAATAAAGCCGAAGAGTGCGTTGAATTCAGCTCCTCAAACTCTATCTCTGGTGTAAAGGACAACTTTCTATCCCCGTGCGTTTGGACAGGAGAGACCGGCAAAATTTCAAAAATCGGGCATTTTGACCTTCCAAAAAAGAAATTTTTCTACACAAGGAGAACGAAGCGAACCAGGGGCCCGCCCTTTTAGCTGTAGCATCCAGGTATCCTCAGTAATAACCACCGTGAAAATCCAGCAAATCCGCCGCACTTTTTTCTACACTTTTTTTTCCGGTACCTATGGTATTTCGGTCTCTAATTCCGGGAATAATGACCCTACCGAGGAACGGGATACGGTCCTGTATTCCCCCTTGACTTACTTGTTACACGATAGCCTCAAACCGGGAATCGCGAACACAAGTTGATTTTCGAAAAAAAAATGGGAAGGGTTTAAACCACTATTCTGCCGACATTCTAGCCGCCATAATTCCTCAGTGCTTGAAGTGACAATAAAGCCGAAGAGTGCGTTGAATTCAGCTCCTCAAACTCTATCTCTGGTGTAAAGGACAACTTTCTATCCCCGTGCGTTTGGACAGGAGAGACCGGCAAAATTTAAAAAATCGGGCAATTTGACCTTCCAAAAAAGAAATTTTTCTACACAAGGAGAACGAAGCGAACCAGGGGCCCGCTCTTTTAGCTGTAGCATCCAGGTATCCACAGTAATAACCACCGTGAAAATCCAGCAAATCCGCCGCACTTTTTTCTACACTTTTTTTTCCGGTACCTATGGTATTTCGGTCTCTAATTCCGGGAATAATGACCCTACCGAGGAACGGGATACGGTCCTGTATTCCCCCTTGACTTACTTGTTACACGATAGCCTCAAACCGGGAATCGCGAACACAAGTTGATTTTCGAAAAAAAAATGGGAAGGGTTTAAACCACTATTCTGCCGAAATTCTAGCCGCCATAATTCCTCAGTGCTTGAAGTGACAATAAAGCCGAAGAGTGCGTTGAATTCAGCTCCTCAAACTCTATCTCTGGTGTAAAGGACAACTTTCTATCCCCGTGCGTTTGGACAGGAGAGACCGGCAAAACCACCGTGAAAATCCAGCAAATCCGCCGCACGTTTTACTACACTTTTTTTTCCGGTACCTATGGTATTTCGGTCTCTAATTCCGGGAATAATGACCCTACCGAGGAACGGGATACGGTCCTGTATTCCCCCATGACTTACTTGTTACACGATAGCCTCAAACCGGGAATCGCAAACACAAGTTGATTTTCGAAAAAAAAAAAAACTATTCTGCCGACATTCTAGCCGCCATAATTCCTCAGTGCTTGAAGTGACAATAAAGCCGAAGAGTGCGTTGAATTCAGCTCCTCAAACTCTAACTCTGGTGTAAAGGACAACTTTCTATCCCCGTGCGTGTGGACAGGAGAGACCGGCAAAATTTAAAAGATCGGGCATTTTGACCTTCCAAAAAAGAAATTTTTCTATACAAGGAGAACGAAGCGAACCAGGGGCCCGCCCTTTTAGCTGTAGCATCCAGGTATCCTCAGTAATAACCACCGTGAAAATCCAGCAAATCCGCCGCACTTTTTTCTACACTTTTTTTTCCGGTACCTATGGTATTTCGGTCTCTAATTCCGGGAATAATGACCCTACCGAGGAACGGGATACGGTCCTGTATTCCCCCTTGACTTACTTGTTACACGATAGCCTCAAACCGGGAATCGCGAACACAAGTTGATTTTCGAAAAAAAAATGGGAAGGGTTTAAACCACTATTCTGCCGACATTCTAGCCGCCATAATTCCTCAGTGATTGAAGTGACAATAAAGCCGAAGAGTGCGTTGAATTCAGCTCCTCAAACTCTATCTCTGGTGTAAAGGACAACTTTCTATCCCCGTGCGTTTGGACAGGAGAGACCGGCAAAACCACCGTGAAAATCCAGCAAATCCGCCGCACGTTTTTCTACACTTTTTTTTCCGGTACCTATGGTATTTCGGTCTCTAATTCCGGGAATAATGACCCTACCGAGGAACGGGATACGGTCCTGTATTCCCCCTTGACTTACTTGTTACACGATAGCCTCAAACCGGGAATCGCAAACACAAGTTGATTTTCGAAAAAAAAAAAAAAACTATTCTGCCGACATTCTAGCCGCCATAATTCCTCAGTGCTTCAAGTGACAATAAAGCCGAAGAGTGCGTTGAATTCAGCTCCTCAAACTCTATCTCTGGTGTAAAGGACAACTTTCTATCCCCGTGCGTTTGGACAGGAGAGACCGGCAAAATTTCAAAAATCGGGCATTTTGACCTTCCAAAAAAGAAATTTTTCTACACAAGGAGAACGAAGCGAACCAGGGGCCCGCCCTTTTAGCTGTAGCATCCAGGTATCCTCAGTAATAACCACCGTGAAAATCCAGCAAATCCGCCGCACTTTTTTCTACACTTTTTTTTCCGGTACCTATGGTATTTCGGTCTCTAATTCCGGGAATAATGACCCTACCGAGGAACGGGATACGGTCCTGTATTCCCCCTTGACTTACTTGTTACACGATAGCCTCAAACCGGGAATCGCGAACACAAGTTGATTTTCGAAAAAAAAATGGGAAGGGTTTAAACCACTATTCTGCCGACATTCTAGCCGCCATAATTCCTCAGTGCTTGAAGTGACAATAAAGCCGAAGAGTGCGTTGAATTCAGCTCCTCAAACTCTATCTCTGGTGTAAAGGACAACTTTCTATCCCCGTGCGTTTGGACAGGAGAGACCGGCAAAATTTAAAAAATCGGGCAATTTGACCTTCCAAAAAAGAAATTTTTCTACACAAGGAGAACGAAGCGAACCAGGGGCCCGCTCTTTTAGCTGTAGCATCCAGGTATCCACAGTAATAACCACTGTGAAAATCCAGCAAATCCGCCGCACTTTTTTCTACACTTTTTTTTCCGGTACCTATGGTATTTCGGTCTCTAATTCCGGGAATAATGACCCTACCGAGGAACGGGATACGGTCCTGTATTCCCCCTTGACTTACTTGTTACACGATAGCCTCAAACCGGGAATCGCGAACACAAGTTGATTTTCGAAAAAAAAATGGGAAGGGTTTAAACCACTATTCTGCCGAAATTCTAGCCGCCATAATTCC
Organism: Periplaneta americana; assembly: GCF_040183065.1. NCBI lineage: Eukaryota > Metazoa > Arthropoda > Insecta > Blattodea > Blattidae > Periplaneta > Periplaneta americana. The sequence continues at coordinate 142,102 of NW_027185516.1, forward strand.
TCAGTGCTTGAAGTGACAATAAAGCCGAAGAGTGCGTTGAATTCAGCTCCTCAAACTCTATCTCTGGTGTAAAGGACAACTTTCTATCCCCGTGCGTTTGGACAGGAGAGACCGGCAAAACCACCGTGAAAATCCAGCAAATCCGCCGCACGTTTTACTACACTTTTTTTTCCGGTACCTATGGTATTTCGGTCTCTAATTCCGGGAATAATGACCCTACCGAGGAACGGGATACGGTCCTGTATTCCCCCATGACTTACTTGTTACACGATAGCCTCAAACCGGGAATCGCAAACACAAGTTGATTTTCGAAAAAAAAAAAAACTATTCTGCCGACATTCTAGCCGCCATAATTCCTCAGTGCTTGAAGTGACAATAAAGCCGAAGAGTGCGTTGAATTCAGCTCCTCAAACTCTAACTCTGGTGTAAAGGACAACTTTCTATCCCCGTGCGTGTGGACAGGAGAGACCGGCAAAATTTAAAAGATCGGGCATTTTGACCTTCCAAAAAAGAAATTTTTCTATACAAGGAGAACGAAGCGAACCAGGGGCCCGCCCTTTTAGCTGTAGCATCCAGGTATCCTCAGTAATAACCACCGTGAAAATCCAGCAAATCCGCCGCACTTTTTTCTACACTTTTTTTTCCGGTACCTATGGTATTTCGGTCTCTAATTCCGGGAATAATGACCCTACCGAGGAACGGGATACGGTCCTGTATTCCCCCTTGACTTACTTGTTACACGATAGCCTCAAACCGGGAATCGCGAACACAAGTTGATTTTCGAAAAAAAAATGGGAAGGGTTTAAACCACTATTCTGCCGACATTCTAGCCGCCATAATTCCTCAGCGATTGAAGTGACAATAAAGCCGAAGAGTGCGTTGAATTCAGCTCCTCAAACTCTATCTCTGGTGTAAAGGACAACTTTCTATCCCCGTGCGTTTGGACAGGAGAGACCGGCAAAACCACCGTGAAAATCCAGCAAATCCGCCGCACGTTTTACTACACTTTTTTTTCCGGTACCTATGGTATTTCGGTCTCTAATTCCGGGAATAATGATCCTACCGAGGAACGGGATACGGTCCTGTATTCCCCCATGACTTACTTGTTACACGATAGCCTCAAACCGGGAATCGCAAACACAAGTTGATTTTCGAAAAAAAAAAAAACTATTCTGCCGACATTCTAGCCGCCATAATTCCTCAGTGCTTGAAGTGACAATAAAGCCGAAGAGTGCGTTGAATTCAGCTCCTCAAACTCTATCTCTGGTGTAAAGGACAACTTTCTATCCCCGTGCGTTTGGACAGGAGACCGGCAAAATTAAAAAAATCGGGCATTTTGACCTTCCAAAAAAGAAATTTTTCTACACAAGGAGAACGAAGCGAACCAGGGGCCCGCACTTTTAGCTGAAGCATCCAGGTATCCACAGTAATAACCACCGTGAAAATCCAGCAAATCCGCCGCACTTTTTTCTACACTTTTTTTTCCGGTACCTATGGTATTTCGGTCTCTAATTCCGGGAATAATGACCCTACCGAGGAACGGGATACGGTCCTGTATTCCCCCTTGACTTACTTGTTACACGATAGCCTCAAACCGGGAATCGCGAAGACAAGTTGATTTTCGAAAAAAAAATGGGAAGGGTTTAAACCACTATTCTGCCGACATTCTAGCCGCCATAATTCCTCAGTGCTTGAAGTGACAATAAAGCCGAAGAGTGCGTTGAATTCAGCTCCTCAAACTCTATCTCTGGTGTAAAGGACAACTTTCTATCCCCGTGCGTTTGGACAGGAGAGACCGGCAAAATTTAAAAAATCGGGCATTTTGACCTTCCAAAAAAGAAATTTTTCTACACAAGGAGAACGAAGCGAACCAGGGGCCCGCACTTTTAGCTGAAGCATCCAGGTATCCACAGTAATAACCACCGTGAAAATCCAGCAAATCCGCCGCACTTTTTTCTACACTTTTTTTTCCGGTACCTATGGTATTTCGGTCTCTAATTCCGGGAATAATGACCCTACCGAGGAACGGGATACGGTCCTGTATTCCCCCTTGACTTACTTGTTACACGATAGCCTCAAACCGGGAATCGCGAACACAAGTTGATTTTCGAAAAAAAAATGGGAAGGGTTTAAACCACTATTCTGCCGACATTCTAGCCGCCATAATTCCTCAGTGCTTGAAGTGACAATAAAGCCGAAGTGTGCGTTGAATTCAGCTCCTCAAACTCTATCTCTGGTGTAAAGGACAACTTTCTATCCCCGTGCGTTTGGACAGGAGAGACCGGCAAAATTTAAAAAATCGGGCAATTTGACCTTCCAAAAAAGAAATTTTTCTACACAAAGAGAACGAAGCGAACCAGGGGCCCGCTCTTTTAGCTGTAGCATCCAGGTATCCACAGTAATAACCACCGTGAAAATCCAGCAAATCCGCCGCACTTTTTTCTACACTTTTTTTTCCGGTACCTATGGTATTTCGGTCTCTAATTCCGGGAATAATGACCCTACCGAGGAACGGGATACGGTCCTGTATTCCCCCTTGACTTACTTGTTACACGATAGCCTCAAACCGGGAATCGCGAACACAAGTTGATTTTCGAAAAAAAAATGGGAAGGGTTTAAACCACTATTCTGCCGACATTCTAGCCGCCATAATTCCTCAGTGCTTGAAGTGACAATAAAGCCGAAGAGTGCGTTGAATTCAGCTCCTCAAACTCTAACTCTGGTGTAAAGGACAACTTTCTATCCCCGTGCGTGTGGACAGGAGAGACCGGCAAAATTTAAAAGATCGGGCATTTTGACCTTCCAAAAAAGAAATTTTTCTATACAAGGAGAACGAAGCGAACCAGGGGCCCGCCCTTTTAGCTGTAGCATCCAGGTATCCTCAGTAATAACCACCGTGAAAATCCAGCAAATCCGCCGCACTTTTTTCTACACTTTTTTTTCCGGTACCTATGGTATTTCGGTCTCTAATTCCGGGAATAATGACCCTACCGAGGAACGGGATACGGTCCTGTATTCCCCCTTGACTTACTTGTTACACGATAGCCTCAAACCGGGAATCGCGAACACAAGTTGATTTTCGAAAAAAAAATGGGAAGGGTTTAAACCACTATTCTGCCGACATTCTAGCCGCCATAATTCCTCAGTGCTTGAAGTGACAATAAAGCCGAAGAGTGCGTTGAATTCAGCTCCTCAAACTCTATCTCTGGTGTAAAGGACAACTTTCTATCCCCGTGCGTTTGGACAGGAGACCGGCAAAATTTAAAAAATCGGGCATTTTGACATTCAAAAAAAGAAATTTTTCTACACAAGGAGAACGAAGCGAACCAGGGGCCCGCACTTTTAGCTGAAGCATCCAGGTATCCACAGTAATAACCACCGTGAAAATCCAGCAAATCCGCCGCACTTTTTTCTACACTTTTTTTTCCGGTACCTATGGTATTTCGGTCTCTAATTCCGGGAATAATGACCCTACCGAGGAACGGGATACGGTCCTGTATTCCCCCTTGACTTACTTGTTACACGATAGCCTCAAACCGGGAATCGCGAAGACAACTTGATTTTCGAAAAAAAAATGGGAAGGGTTTAAACCACTATTCTGCCGACATTCTAGCCGCCATAATTCCTCAGTGCTTGAAGTGACAATAAAGCCGAAGAGTGCGTTGAATTCAGCTCCTCAAACTCTATCTCTGGTGTAAAGGACAACTTTCTATCCCCGTGCGTTTGGACAGGAGAGACCGGCAAAACCACCGTGAAAATCCAGCAAATCCGCCGCACGTTTTACTACACTTTTTTTTCCGGTACCTATGGTATTTCGGTCTCTAATTCCGGGAATAATGACCCTACCGAGGAACGGGATACGGTCCTGTATTCCCCCATGACTTACTTGTTACACGATAGCCTCAAACCGGGAATCGCAAACACAAGTTGATTTTCGAAAAAAAAAAAAACTATTCTGCCGACATTCTAGCCGCCATAATTCCTCAGTGCTTGAAGTGACAATAAAGCCGAAGAGTGCGTTGAATTCAGCTCCTCAAACTCTAACTCTGGTGTAAAGAACAACTTTCTATCCCCGTGCGTGTGGACAGGAGAGACCGGCAAAATTTAAAAGATCGGGCATTTTGACCTTCCAAAAAAGAAATTTTTCTATACAAGGAGAACGAAGCGAACCAGGGGCCCGCCCTTTTAGCTGTAGCATCCAGGTATCCTCAGTAATAACCACCGTGAAAATCCAGCAAATCCGCCGCACTTTTTTCTACACTTTTTTTTCCGGTACCTATGGTATTTCGGTCTCTAATTCCGGGAATAATGACCCTACCGAGGAACGGGATACGGTCCTGTATTCCCCCTTGACTTACTTGTTACACGATAGCCTCAAACCGGGAATCGCGAACACAAGTTGATTTTCGAAAAAAAAATGGGAAGGGTTTAAACCACTATTCTGCCGACATTCTAGCCGCCATAATTCCTCAGTGCTTGAAGTGACAATAAAGACGAAGAGTGCGTTGAATTCAGCTCCTCAAACTCTATCTCTGGTGTAAAGGACAACTTTCTATCCCCGTGCGTTTGGACAGGAGAGACCGGCAAAACCACCGTGAAAATCCAGCAAATCCGCCGCACGTTTTACTACCCTTTTTTTTCCGGTACCTATGGTATTTCGGTCTCTAATTCCGGGAATAATGACCCTACCGAGGAACGGGATACGGTCCTGTATTCCCCCATGACTTACTTGTTACACGATAGCCTCAAACCGGGAATCGCAAACACAAGTTGATTTTCGAAAAAAAAAAAAACTATTCTGCCGACATTCTAGCCGCCATAATTCCTCAGTGCTTGAAGTGACAATAAAGCCGAAGAGTGCGTTGAATTCAGCTCCTCAAACTCTAACTCTGGTGTAAAGGACAACTTTCTATCCCCGTGCGTGTGGACAGGAGAGACCGGCAAAATTTAAAAGATCGGGCATTTTGACCTTCCAAAAAAGAAATTTTTCTATACAAGGAGAACGAAGCGAACCAGGGGCCCGCCCTTTTAGCTGTAGCATCCAGGTATCCTCAGTAATAACCACCGTGAAAATCCAGCAAATCCGCCGCACTTTTTTCTACACTTTTTTTTCCGGTACCTATGGTATTTCGGTCTCTAATTCCGGGAATAATGACCCTACCGAGGAACGGGATACGGTCCTGTATTCCCCCTTGACTTACTTGTTACACGATAGCCTCAAACCGGGAATCGCGAACACAAGTTGATTTTCGAAAAAAAAATGGGAAGGGTTTAAACCACTATTCTGCCGACATTCTAGCCGCCATAATTCCTCAGTGCTTGAAGTGACAATAAAGCCGAAGAGTGCGTTGAATTCAGCTCCTCAAACTCTATCTCTGGTGTAAAGGACAACTTTCTATCCCCGTGCGTTTGGACAGGAGACCGGCAAAATTTAAAAAATCGGGCATTTTGACCTTCCAAAAAAGAAATTTTTCTACACAAGGAGAACGAAGCGAACCAGGGGCCCGCACTTTTAGCTGAAGCATCCAGGTATCCACAGTAATAACCACCGTGAAAATCCAGCAAATCCGCCGCACTTTTTTCTACACTTTTTTTTCCGGTACCTATGGTATTTCGGTCTCTAATTCCGGGAATAATGACCCTACCGAGGAACGGGATACGGTCCTGTATTCCCCCTTGACTTACTTGTTACACGATAGCCTCAAACCGGGAATCGCGAACACAAGTTGATTTTCGAAAAAAAAATGGGAAGGGTTTAAACCACTATTCTGCCGACATTCTAGCCGCCATAATTCCTCAGTGCTTGAAGTGACAATAAAGCCGAAGAGTGCGTTGAATTCAGCTCCTCAAACTCTATCTCTGGTGTAAAGGACAACTTTCTATCCCCGTGCGTTTGGACAGGAGAGACCGGCAAAACCACCGTGAAAATCCAGCAAATCCGCCGCACGTTTTACTACACTTTTTTTTCCGGTACCTATGGTATTTCGGTCTCTAATTCCGGGAATAATGACCCTACCGAGGAACGGGATACGGTCCTGTATTCCCCCATGACTTACTTGTTACACGATAGCCTCAAACCGGGAATCGCAAACACAAGTTGATTTTCGAAAAAAAAAAAACTATTCTGCCGACATTCTAGCCGCCATAATTCCTCAGTGCTTGAAGTGACAATAAAGCCGAAGAGTGCGTTGAATTCAGCTCCTCAAACTCTAACTCTGGTGTAAAGGACAACTTTCTATCCCCGTGCGTGTGGACAGGAGAGACCGGCAAAATTTAAAAGATCGGGCATTTTGACCTTCCAAAAAAGAAATTTTTCTATACAAGGAGAACGAAGCGAACCAGGGGCCCGCCCTTTTAGCTGTAGCATCCAGGTATCCTCAGTAATAACCACCGTGAAAATCCAGCAAATCCGCCGCACTTTTTTCTACACTTTTTTTTCCGGTACCTATGGTATTTCGGTCTCTAATTCCGGGAATAATGACCCTACCGAGGAACGGGATACGGTCCTGTATTCCCCCTTGACTTACTTGTTACACGATAGCCTCAAACCGGGAATCGCGAACACAAGTTGATTTTCGAAAAAAAAATGGGAAGGGTTTAAACCACTATTCTGCCGACATTCTAGCCGCCATAATTCCTCAGTGCTTGAAGTGACAATAAAGCCGAAGAGTGCGTTGAATTCAGCTCCTCAAACTCTATCTCTGGTGTAAAGGACAACTTTCTATCCCCGTGCGTTTGGACAGGAGAGACCGGCAAAACCACCGTGAAAATCCAGCAAATCCGCCGCACGTTTTACTACCCTTTTTTTTCCGGTACCTATGGTATTTCGGTCTCTAATTCCGGGAATAATGACCCTACCGAGGAACGGGATACGGTCCTGTATTCCCCCATGACTTACTTGTTACACGATAGCCTCAAACCGGGAACCGCAAACACAAGTTGATTTTCGAAAAAAAAAAAAACTATTCTGCCGACATTCTAGCCGCCATAATTCCTCAGTGCTTGAAGTGACAATAAAGCCGAAGAGTGCGTTGAATTCAGCTCCTCAAACTCTAACTCTGGTGTAAAGGACAACTTTCTATCCCCGTGCGTGTGGACAGGAGAGACCGGCAAAATTTAAAAGATCGGGCATTTTGACCTTCCAAAAAAGAAATTTTTCTATACAAGGAGAACGAAGCGAACCAGGGGCCCGCCCTTTTAGCTGTAGCATCCAGGTATCCTCAGTAATAACCACCGTGAAAATCCAGCAAATCCGCCGCACTTTTTTCTACACTTTTTTTTCCGGTACCTATGGTATTTCGGTCTCTAATTCCGGGAATAATGACCCTACCGAGGAACGGGATACGGTCCTGTATTCCCCCTTGACTTACTTGTTACACGATAGCCTCAAACCGGGAATCGCGAACACAAGTTGATTTTCGAAAAAAAAATGGGAAGGGTTTAAACCACTATTCTGCCGACATTCTAGCCGCCATAATTCCTCAGTGCTTGAAGTGACAATAAAGCCGAAGAGTGCGTTGAATTCAGCTCCTCAAACTCTATCTCTGGTGTAAAGGACAACTTTCTATCCCCGTGCGTTTGGACAGGAGACCGGCAAAATTTAAAAAATCGGGCATTTTGACCTTCCAAAAAAGAAATTTTTCTACACAAGGAGAACGAAGCGAACCAGGGGCCCGCACTTTTAGCTGAAGCATCCAGGTATCCACAGTAATAACCACCGTGAAAATCCAGCAAATCCGCCGCACTTTTTTCTACACTTTTTTTTCCGGTACCTATGGTATTTCGGTCTCTAATTCCGGGAATAATGACCCTACCGAGGAACGGGATACGGTCCTGTATTCCCCCTTGACTTACTTGTTACACGATAGCCTCAAACCGGGAATCGCGAACACAAGTTGATTTTCGAAAAAAAAAAATGGGAAGGGTTTAAACCACTATTCTGCCGACATTCTAGCCGCCATAATTCCTCAGTGCTTGAAGTGACAATAAAGCCGAAGTGTGCGTTGAATTCAGCTCCTCAAACTCTATCTCTGGTGTAAAGGACAACTTTCTATCCCCGTGCGTTTGGACAGGAGAGACCGGCAAAATTTAAAAAATCGGGCAATTTGACCTTACAAAAAAGAAATTTTTCTACACAAAGAGAACGAAGCGAACCAGGGGCCCGCTCTTTTAGCTGTAGCATCCAGGTATCCACAGTAATAACCACCGTGAAAATCCAGCAAATCCGCTGCACTTTTTTCTACACTTTTTTTTCCGGTACCTATGGTATTTCGGTCTCTAATTCCGGGAATAATGACCCTACCGAGGAACGGGATACGGTCCTGTATTCCCCCTTGACTTACTTGTTACACGATAGCCTCAAACCGGGAATCGCGAACACAAGTTGATTTTCGAAAAAAAAATGGGAAGGGTTTAAACCACTATTCTGCCGACATTCTAGCCGCCATAATTCCTCAGTGCTTGAAGTGACAATAAAGCCGAAGAGTGCGTTGAATTCAGCTCCTCAAACTCTATCTCTGGTGTAAAGGACAACTTTCTATCCCCGTGCGTTTGGACAGGAGAGACCGGCAAAACCACCGTGAAAATCCAGCAAATCCGCCGCACGTTTTACTACACTTTTTTTTCCGGTACCTATGGTATTTCGGTCTCTAATTCCGGGAATAATGACCCTACCGAGGAACGGGATACGGTCCTGTATTCCCCCATGACTTACTAGTTACACGATAGCCTCAAACCGGGAATCGCAAACACAAGTTGATTTTCGAAAAAAAAAAAAAAAACTATTCTGCCGACATTCTAGCCGCCATAATTCCTCAGTGCTTGAAGTGACAATAAAGCCGAAGAGTGCGTTGAATTCAGCTCCTCAAACTCTAACTCTGGTGTAAAGGACAACTTTCTATCCCCGTGCGTTTGGACAGGAGAGACCGGCAAAATTTAAAAAATCGGGCATTTTGACCTTCCAAAAAAGAAATTTTTCTACACAAGGAGAACGAAGCGAACCAGGGGCCCGCCGTTTTAGCTGTAGCATCCAGGTATCCTCAGTAATAACCACCGTGAAAATCCAGCAAATCCGCCGCACTTTTTTCTACACTTTTTTTTCCGGTACCTATGGTATTTCGGTCTCTAATTCCGGGAATAATGACCCTACCGAGGAACGGGATACGGTCCTGTATTCCCCCTTGACTTACTTGTTACACGATAGCCTCAAACCGGGAATCGCGAACACAAGTTGATTTTCGAAAAAAAAATGGGAAGGGTTTAAACCACTATTCTGCCGACATTCTAGCCGCCATAATTCCTCAGTGCTTCAAGTGACAATAAAGCCGAAGAGTGCGTTGAATTCAGCTCCACAAACTCTATCTCTGGTGTAAAGGACAACTTTCTATCCCCATGCGTTTGGACAGGAGAGACCGGCAAAATTTAAAAAATCGGGCATTTTGACCTTCCAAAAAAGAAATTTTTCTACACAAGGGTAACGAAGCGAACCAGGGGCCCGCCCTTTTAGCTGTAGCATCCAGGTATCCTCAGTAATAACCACCGTGAAAATCCAGCAAATCCGCCGCACTTTTTTCTACACTTTTATTTCCGGTACCTATGGTATTTCGGTCTCTAATTCCGGGAATAATGACCCTACCGAGGAACGGGATACGGTCCTGTATTCCCCCTTGACTTACTTGTTACACGATAGCCTCAAACCGGGAATCGCGAACACAAGTTGATTTTCGAAAAAAAAATTCACTATTCTGCCGACATTCTAGCCGCCATAATTCCTCAGTGCTTCAAGTGACAATAAAGCCGAAGAGTGCGTTGAATTCAGCTCCTCAAACTCTATCTCTGGTGTAAAGGACAACTTTCTATCCCCGTGCGTTTGGACAGGAGAGACCGGCAAAATTAAAAAAATCGGGCATTTTGACCTTCCAAAAAAGACATTTTTCTACACAAGGAGAACGAAGCGAACCAGGGGCCCGCCCTTTTAGCTGTAGCATCCAGGTATCCACAGTAATAACCACCGTGAAAATCCAGCAAATCCGCCGCACTTTTTTCTACACTTTTTTTTCCGGTACCTATGGTATTTCGGTCTCTAATTCCGGGAATAATGACCCTACCGAGGAACGGGATACGGTCCTGTATTCCCCCTTGACTTACTTGTTACACGATAGCCTCAAACCGGGAATCGCGAACACAAGTTGATTTTCGAAAAAAAAATGGGAAGGGTTTAAACCACTATTCTGCCGACATTCTAGCCGCCATAATTCCTCAGTGCTTGAAGTGACAATAAAGCCGAAGAGTGCGTTGAATTCAGCTCCTCAAACTCTATCTCTGGTGTAAAGGACAACTTTCTATCCCCGTGCGTTTGGACAGGAGAGACCGGCAAAACCACCGTGAAAATCCAGCAAATCCGCCGCACGTTTTTCTACACTTTTTTTTCCGGTACCTATGGTATTTCGGTCTCTAATTCCGGGAATAATGACCCTACCGAGGAACGGGATACGGTCCTGTATTCCCCCTTGACTTACTTGTTACACGATAGCCTCAAACCGGGAATCGCAAACACAAGTTGATTTTCGAAAAAAAAAAAAAAAACTATTCTGCCGACATTCTAGCCGCCATAATTCCTCAGTGCTTGAAGTGACAATAAAGCCGAAGAGTGCGTTGAATTCAGCTCCTCAAACTCTATCTCTGGTGTAAAGGACAACTTTCTATCCCCGTGCGTTTGGACAGGAGAGACCGGCAAAATTTAAAAAATCGGGCATTTTGACCTTCCAAAAAAGAAATTTTTCTACACAAGGAGAACGAAGCGAACCAGGGGCCCGCCCTTTTAGCTGTAGCATCCAGGTATCCTCAGTAATAACCACCGTGAAAATCCAGCAAATCCGCCGCACTTTTTTCTACACTTTTTTTTCCGGTACCTATGGTATTTCGGTCTCTAATTCCGGGAATAATGACCCTACCGAGGAACGGGATACGGTCCTGTATTCCCCCTTGACTTACTTGTTACACGATAGCCTCAAACCGGGAATCGCGAACACAAGTTGATTTTCGAAAAAAAAATGGGAAGGGTTTAAACCACTATTCTGCCGACATTCTAGCCGCCATAATTCCTCAGTGCTTCAAGTGACAATAAAGCCGAAGAGTGCGTTGAATTCAGCTCCTCAAACTCTATCTCTGGTGTAAAGGACAACTTTCTATCCCCGTGCGTTTGGACAGGAGAGACCGGCAAAATTTAAAAAATCGGGCATTTTGACCTTCCAAAAAAGAAATTTTTCTACACAAGGAGAACGAAGCGAACCAGGGGCCCGCCCTTTTAGCTGTAGCATCCAGGTATCCTCAGTAATAACCACCGTGAAAATCCAGCAAATCCGCCGCACTTTTTTCTACACTTTTTTTTCCGGTACCTATGGCATTTCGGTCTCTAATTCCGGGAATAATGACCCTACCGAGGAACGGGATACGGTCCTGTATTCCCCCTTGACTTACTTGTTACACGATAGCCTCAAACCGGGAATCGCGAAAACAAGTTGATTTTCGAAAAAAAAATGGGAAGGGTTTTAAACCACTATTCTGCCGACATTCTAGCCGCCATAATTCCTCAGTGCTTGAAGTGACAATAAAGCCGAAGAGTGCGTTGAATTCAGCTCCTCAAACTCTATCTCTGGTGTAAAGGACAACTTTCTATCCCCGTGCGTTTGGACAGGAGAGACCGGCAAAATTTAAAAAATCGGGCATTTTGACCTTCCAAAAAGGAAATTTTTCTACACAAGGAGAACGAAGCGAACCAGGGGCCCGCCCTTTTAGCTGTAGCATCCAGGTATCCACAGTAATAACCACCGTGAAAATCCAGCAAATCCGCCGCACTTTTTTCTACACTTTTTTTTCCGGTACCTATGGTATTTCGGTCTCTAATTCCGGGAATAACGACCCTACCGAGGAACGGGATACGGTCCTGTATTCCCCCTTGACTTACTTGTTACACGATAGCCTCAAACCGGGAATCGCGAACACAAGTTGATTTTCGAAAAAAAAAATGGGAAGGGTTTAAACCACTATTCTGCCGACATTCTAGCCGCCATAATTCCTCAGTGCTTCAAGTGACAATAAAGACGAAGAGTGCGTTGAATTCAGCTCCTCAAACTCTATCTCTGGTGTAAAGGACAACTTTCTATCCCCGTGCGTTTGGACAGGAGAGACCGGCAAAATTTAAAAAATCGGGCATTTTGACCTTCCAAAAAAGAAATTTTTCTACACAAGGAGAACGAAGCGAACCAGGGGCCCGCCCTTTTATTAGCTGTAGCATCCAGGTATCCTCAGTAATAACCACCGTGAAAATCCAGCAAATCCGCCGCACTTTTTTCTACACTTTTTTTTCCGGTACCTATGGTATTTCGGTCTCTAATTCCGGGAATAATGACCCTACCGAGGAACGGGATACGGTCCTGTATTCCCCCTTGACTTACTTGTTACACGATAGCCTCAAACCGGGAATCGCAACACGTTGTTTTTCGAAAAAAAAATGGGAACCACTATTCTGCCGACATTCTAGCCGCCATAATTCCTCAGTGCTTGAAGTGACAATAAAGCCGAAGAGTGCGTTGAACTCAGCTCCTCAAACTCTATCTCTGGTGTAAAGGACAACTTTCTATCCCCGTGCGTTTGGACAGGAGAGACCGGCAAAATTTAAAAAATCGGGCATTTTGACCTTCCAAAAAAGAAATTTTTCTACACAAGGAGAACGAAGCGAACCAGGGGCCCGCCCTTTTAGCTGTAGCATCCAGGTATCCTCAGTAATAACCACCGTGAAAATTCAGCAAATCCGCCGCACTTTTTTCTACACTTTTTTTTCCGGTACCTATGGTATTTCGGTCTCTAATTCCGGGAATAATGACCCTACCGAGGAACGGGATACGGTCCTGTATTCCCCCTTGACTTACTTGTTACACGATAGCCTCAAACCGGGAATCGCGAACACAAGTTGATTTTCGAACACTATTCTGCCGACATTCTAGCCGCCATAATTCCTCAGTGCTTCAAGTGACAATAAAGCCGAAGAGTGCGTTGAATTCAGCTCCTCAAACTCTATCTCTGGTGTAAAGGACAACTTTCTATCCCCGTGCGTTTGGACAGGAGAGACCGGCAAAATTTAAAAAATCGGGCATTTCGACCTTCCAAAAAAGAAATTTTTCTACACAAGGAGAACGAAGCGAACCAGGGGCCCGCCCTTTTAGCTGTAGCATCCAGGTATACTCAGTAATAACCACCGTGAAAATCCAGCAAATCCGCCGCACTTTTTTCTACACTTTTTTTTCCGGTACCTATGGTATTTCGGTCTCAAATTCCGGGAATAATGACCCTACCGAGGAACGGGATACGGTCCTGTATTCCCCCTTGACTTACTTGTTACACGATAGCCTCAAACCGGGAATCGCGAACACAAGTTGATTTTCGAAAAAAAAATGGGAAGGGTTTTAAACCACTATTCTGCCGACATTCTAGCCGCCATAATTCCTCAGTGCTTGAAGTGACAATAAAGCCGAAGAGTGCGTTGAATTCAGCTCCTCAAACTCTATCTCTGGTGTAAAGGACAACTTTCTATCCCCGTGCGTTTGGACAGGATAAATTTTTCTACACAAGGAGAACGAAGCGAACCAGGGGCCCGCCCTTTTAGCTGTAGCATCCAGGTATCCTCAGTAATAACCACCGTGAAAATCCAGCAAATCCGCCGCACTTTTTTCTACACTTTTTTTTTCCGGTACCTATGGTATTTCGGTCTCTAATTCCGGGAATAATGACCCTACCGAGGAACGGGATACGGTCCTGTATACCCCCTTGACTTACTTGTTACACGATAGCCTCAAACCGGGAATCGCGAACACAAGTTGATTTTCGAAAAAAAATGGGAAGGGTTTAAACCACTATTCTGCCGGCATTCTAGCCGCCATAATTCCTCAGTGCTTGAAGTGACAATAAAGCCGAAGAGTGCGTTGAATTCAGCTCCTCAAACTCTATCTCTGGTGTAAAGGACAACCTTCTATCCCCGTGCGTTTGGACAGGAGAGACCGGCAAAATTTCAAAAATCGGGCATTTTGACCTTCCAAAAAAGAAATTTTTCTACACAAGGAGAACGAAGCGAACCAGGGGCCCGCCCTTTTAGCTGTAGCATCCAGGTATCCTCAGTAATAACCACCGTGAAAATCCAGCAAATCCGCCGCACTTTGTTCTACACTTTTTTTTCCGGTACCTATGGTATTTCGGTCTCTAATTCCGGGAATAATGACTCTACCGAGGAACGGGATACGGTCCTGTATTCCCCCTTGACTTACTTGTTACACGATAGCCTCAAACCGGGAATCGCGAACACAAGTTGATTTTCGAAAAAAAAATGGGAAGGGGAACCACTATTCTGCCGACATTCTAGCCGCCATAATTCCTCAGTGCTTGAGTGACAATAAAGCCGAAGAGTGCGTTGAATTCAGCTCCTCAAACTCTATCTCTGGTGTAAAGGACAACTTTCTATCCCCGTGCGTTTGGACAGGAGAGACCGGCAAAATTTAAAAAATCGGGCATTTTGACCTTCCAAAAAAGAAATTTTTCTACACAAGGAGAACGAAGCGAACCAGGGGCCCGCCCTTTTAGCTGTAGCATCCAGGTATCCTCAGTAATAACCACCGTGAAAATCCAGCAAATCCGCCGTACTTTTTTCTACACTTTTTTTTCCGGTACCTATGGTATTTCGGTCTCTAATTCCGGGAATAATGACCCTACCGAGGAACGGGATACGGTCCTGTATTCCCCCTTGACTTACTTGTTACACGATAGCCTCAAACCGGGAATCGCGAACACAAGTTGATTTTCGAAAAAAAAAATGGGAAGGGTTTAAACCACTATTCTGCCGACATTCTAGCCGCCATAATTCCTCAGTGCTTGAAGTGACAATAAAGCCGAAGAGTGCGTTGAATTCAGCTCCTCAAACTCTATCTCTGGTGTAAAGGACAACTTTCTATCCCCGTGCGTTTGGACAGGAGAGACCGGCAAAATTAAAAAAATCGGGCATTTTGACCTTCCAAAAAAGAAATTTTTCTACACAAGGAGAACGAAGCGAACCAGGGGCCCGCCCTTTTAGCTGTAGCATCCAGGTATCCTCAGTAATAGCCACCGTGAAAATCCAGCAAATCCGCCGCACTTTTTTCTACACTTTTTTTTCCGGTACCTATGGTATTTCGGTCTCTAATTCCGGGAATAATGACCCTACCGAGGAACGGGATACGGTCCTGTATTCCCCCTTGACTTACTTGTTACACGATAGCCTCAAACCGGGAATCGCGAACACAAGTTGATTTTCGAAAAAAAAAATGGGAAGGGTTTAAACCACTATTCTGCCGACATTCTAGCCGCCATAATTCCTCAGTGCTTGAAGTGACAATAAAGCCGAAGAGTGCGTTGAATTCAGCTCCTCAAACTCTATCTCTGGTGTAAAGGACAACTTTCTATCCCCGTGCGTTTGGACAGGAGAGACCGGCAAAATTAAAAAAATCGGGCATTTTGACCTTCCAAAAAAGAAATCTTTCTACACAAGGAGAACGAAGCGAACCAGGGGCCCGCCCTTTTAGCTGTAGCATCCAGGTATCCTCAGTAATAACCACCGTGAAAATCCAGCAAATCCGCCGCACTTTGTTCTACACTTTTTTTTCCGGTACCTATGGTATTTCGGTCTCTAATTCCGGGAATAATGACCCTACCGAGGAACGGGATACGGTCCTGTATTCCCCCTTGACTTACTTGTTACACGATAGCCTCAAACCGGGAATCGCGAACTCAAGTTGATTTTCGAAAAAAAAATGGGAAGGGTCTGCCGACATTCTAGCCGCCATAATTCCTCAGTGCTTCAAGTGACAATAAAGCCGAAGAGTGCGTTGAATTCAGCTCCTCAAACTCTATCTCTGGTGTAAAGGACAACTTTCTATCCCCGTGCGTTTGGACAGGAGAGACCGGCAAAATTTAAAAAATCGGGCATTTTGACCTTCCAAAAAAGAAATTTTTCTACACAAGGAGAACGAAGCAAACCAGGGGCCCGCCCTTTTATTAGCTGTAGCATCCAGGTATCCTCAGTAATAACCACCGTGAAAATCCAGCAAATCCGCCGCACTTTTTTCTACACTTTTTTTTCCGGTACCTATGGTATTTCGGTCTCTAATTAGGGGAATAATGACCCTACCGAGGAACGGGATACGGTCCTGTATTCCCCCTTGACTTGTTACACGATAGCCTCAAACCGGGAATCGCGAACACAAGTTGATTTTCGAAAAAAAAATGGGAAGGGTCTGCCGACATTCTAGCCGCCATAATTCCTCAGTGCTTGAAGTGACAATAAAGCCGAAGAGTGCGTTGAATTCAGCTCCTCAAACTCTATCTCTGGTGTAAAGGACAACTTTCTATCCCCGTGCGTTTGGACAGGAGAGACCGGCAAAATTTAAAAAATCGGGCATTTTGACCTTCCAAAAAGGAAATTTTTCTACACAAGGAGAACGAAGCGAACCAGGGGCCCGCCCTTTTAGCTGTAGCATCCAGGTATCCTCAGTAATAACCACCGTGAAAATCCAGCAAATCCGCCGCACTTTTTTCTACACTTTTTTTTCCGGTACCTATGGTATTTCGGTCTCTAATTCCGGGAATTACGACCCTACCGAGGAACGGGATACGGTCCTGTATTCCCCCTTGACTTACTTGTTACACGATAGCCTCAAACCGGGAATCGCGAACACAAGTTGATTTTCGGAAAAAAAAAATGGGAAGGGTTTAAACCACTATTCTGCCGACATTCTAGCCGCCATAATTCCTCAGTGCTTCAAGTGACAATAAAGCCGAAGAGTGCGTTGAATTCAGCTCCTCAAACTCTATCTCTGGTGTAAAGGACAACTTTCTATCCCCGTGCGTTTGGACAGGAGAGACCGGCAAAATTAAAAAAATCGGGCATTTTGACCTTCCAAAAAAGGAATTTTTCTACACAAGGAGAACGAAGCGAACCAGGGGCCCGCCCTTTTAGCTGTAGCATCCAGGTATCCTCAGTAATAACCACCGTGAAAATCCAGCAAATCCGCCGCACTTTTTTCTACACTTTTTTTTCCGGTACCTATGGTATTTCGGTCTCTAATTCCGGGAATAATGACCCTACCGAGGAACGGGCGAACGGTCCTGTATTCCCCCTTGACTTACTTGTTACACGATAGCCTCAAACCGGGAATCGCGAACACAAGTTGATTTTCGAAAAAAAATGGGAAGGGTTTAAACCACTATTCTGCCGGCATTCTAGCCGCCATAAGTCCTCAGTGCTTGAAGTGACAATAAAGCCGAAGAGTGCGTTGAATTCAGCTCCTCAAACTCTATCTCTGGTGTAAAGGACAACCTTCTATCCCCGTGCGTTTGGACAGGAGAGACCGGCAAAATTTCAAAAATCGGGCATTTTGACCTTCCAAAAAAGAAATTTTTCTACACAAGGAGAACGAAGCGAACCAGGGGCCCGCCCTTTTAGCTGTAGCATCCAGGTATCCTCAGTAATAACCACCGTGAAAATCCAGCAAATCCGCCGCATTTTGTTCTACACTTTTTTTTCCGGTACCTATGGTATTTCGGTCTCTAATTCCGGGAATAATGACCCTACCGAGGAACGGGATACGGTCCTGTATTCCCCCTTGACTTACTTGTTACACGATAGCCTCAAACCGGGAATCGCGAACACAAGTTGATTTTCGAAAAAAAAATGGGAAGGGGAACCACTATTCTGCCGACATTCTAGCCGCCATAATTCCTCAGTGCTTGAGTGACAATAAAGCCGAAGAGTGCGTTGAATTCAGCTCCTCAAACTCTATCTCTGGTGTAAAGGACAACTTTCTATCCCCGTGCGTTTGGGCAGGAGAGACCGGCAAAATTTAAAAAATCGGGCATTTTGACCTTCCAAAAAAGAAATTTTGCTACACAAGGAGAACGAAGCGAACCAGGGGCCCGCCCTTTTAGCTGTAGCATCCAGGTATCCTCAGTAATAACCACCGTGAAAATGCAGCAAATCCGCCGTACTTTTATCTACACTTTTTTTTCCGGTACCTATGGTATTTCGGTCTCTAATTCCGGGAATAATGACCCTACCGAGGAACGGGATACGGTCCTGTATTCCCCCTTGACTTACTTGTTACACGATAGCCTCAAACCGGGAATCGCGAACACAAGTTGATTTTCGAAAAAAAAAATGGGAAGGGTTTAAACCACTATTCTGCCGACATTCTAGCCGCCATAATTCCTCAGTGCTTGAAGTGACAATAAAGCCGAAGAGTGCGTTGAATTCAGCTCCTCAAACTCTATCTCTGGTGTAAAGGACAACTTTCTATCCCCGTGCGTTTGGACAGGAGAGACCGGCAAAATTAAAAAAATCGGGCATTTTGACCTTCCAAAAAAGAAATTTTTCTACACAAGGAGAACGAAGCGAACCAGGGGCCCGCCCTTTTAGCTGTAGCATCCAGGTATCCTCAGTAATAACCACCGTGAAAATCCAGCAAATCCGCCGCACTTTTTTCTACACTTTTTTTTCCGGTACCTATGGTATTTCGGTCTCTAATTCCGGGAATAATGACCCTACCGAGGAACGGGATACGGTCCTGTATTCCCCCTTGACTTGTTACACGATAGCCTCAAACCGGGAATCGCGAACACAAGTTGATTTTCGAAAAAAAAATGGGAAGGGTCTGCCGACATTCTAGCCGCCATAATTCCTCAGTGCTTGAAGTGACAATAAAGCCGAAGAGTGCGTTGAATTCAGCTCCTCAAACTCTATCTCTGGTGTAAAGGACAACTTTCTATCCCCGTGCGTTTGGACAGGAGGAGACCGGCAAAATTTCAAAAATCGGGCATTTTGACCTTCCAAAAAAGAAATTTTTCTACACAAGGAGAACGAAGCGAACCAGGGGCCCGCCCTTTTAGCTGTAGCATCCAGGTATCCTCAGTTATAACCACCGTGAAAATCCAGCAAATCCGCCGCACTTTGTTCTACACTTTTTTTTCCGGTACCTATGGTATTTCGGTCTCTAATTCCGGGAATAATGACCCTACCGAGGAAAGGGATACGGTCCTGTATTCCCCCTTGACTTACTTGTTACACGATAGCCTCAAACCGGGAATCGCGAACACAAGTTGATTTTCGAAAAAAAAATGGGAAGGGGAACCACTATTCTGCCGACATTCTAGCCGCCATAATTCCTCAGTGCTTGAAGTGACAATAAAGCCGAAGAGTGCGTTGAATTCAGCTCCTCAAACTCTATCTCTGGTGAAAAGGACAACTTTCTATCCCCGTGCGTTTGGACAGGAGAGACCGGCAAAATTTAAAAAATCGGGCATTTTGACCTTCCAAAAAAGAAATTTTTCTACACAAGGAGAACGAAGCGAACCAGGGGCCCGCCCTTTTAGCTGTAGCATCCAGGTATCCTCAGTAATAACCACCGTGAAAATCCAGCAAATCCGCCGCACTTTTTTCTACACTTTTTTTTCCGGTACCTATGGTATTTCGGTCTCTAATTAGGGGAATAATGACCCTACCGAGGAACGGGATACGGTCCTGTATTCCCCCTTGACTTGTTACACGATAGCCTCAAACCGGGAATCGCGAACACAAGTTGATTTTCGAAAAAAAAATGGGAAGGGTCTGCCGACATTCTAGCCGCCATAATTCCTCAGTGCTTGAAGTGACAATAAAGCCGAAGAGTGCGTTGAATTCAGCTCCTCAAACTCTATCTCTGGTGTAAAGGACAACTTTCTATCCCCGTGCGTTTGGACAGGAGAGACCGGCAAAATTAAAAAAATCGGGCATTTTGACCTTCCAAAAAGGAAATTTTTCTACACAAGGAGAACGAAGCGAACCAGGGGCCCGCCCTTTTAGGTGTAGCATCCAGGTATCCTCAGTAATAACCACCGTGAAAATCCAGCAAATCCGCCGCACTTTTTTCTACACTTTTTTTTCCGGTACCTATGGTATTTCGGTCTCTAATTCCGGGAATAACGACCCTACCGAGGAACGGGATACGGTCCTGTATTCCCCCTTGACTTACTTGTTACACGATAGCCTCAAACCGGGAATCGCGAACACAAGTTGATTTTCGGAAAAAAAAAAATGGGAAGGGTTTAAACCACTATTCTGCCGACATTCTAGCCGCCATAATTCCTCAGTGCTTCAAGTGACAATAAAGCCGAAGAGTGCGTTGAATTCAGCTCCTCAAACTCTATCTCTGGTGTAAAGGACAACTTTCTATCCCCGTGCGTTTGGACAGGAGAGACCGGCAAAATTAAAAAAATCGGGCATTTTGACCTTCCAAAAAAGGAATTTTTCTACACAAGGAGAACGAAGCGAACCAGGGGCCCGCCCTTTTAGCTGTAGCATCCAGGTATCCTCAGTAATAACCACCGTGAAAATCCAGCAAATCCGCCGCACTTTTTTCTACACTTTTTTTTCCGGTACCTATGGTATTTCGGTCTCTAATTCCGGGAATAATGACCCTACCGAGGAACGGGCGAACGGTCCTGTATTCCCCCTTGACTTACTTGTTACACGATAGCCTCAAACCGGGAATCGCGAACACAAGTTGATTTTCGAAAAAAAATGGGAAGGGTTTAAACCACTATTCTGCCGGCATTCTAGCCGCCATAAGTCCTCAGTGCTTGAAGTGACAATAAAGCCGAAGAGTGCGTTGAATTCAGCTCCTCAAACTCTATCTCTGGTGTAAAGGACAACCTTCTATCCCCGTGCGTTTGGACAGGAGAGACCGGCAAAATTTCAAAAATCGGGTATTTTGACCTTCCAAAAAAGAAATTTTTCTACACAAGGAGAACGAAGCGAACCAGGGGCCCGCCATTTTAGCTGTAGCATCCAGGTATCCTCAGTAATAACCACCGTGAAAATCCAGCAAATCCGCCGCATTTTGTTCTACACTTTTTTTTCCGGTACCTATGGTATTTCGGTCTCTAATTCCGGGAATAATGACCCTACCGAGGAACGGGATACGGTCCTGTATTCCCCCTTGACTTACTTGTTACACGATAGCCTCAAACCGGGAATCGCGAACACAAGTTGATTTTCGAAAAAAAAATGGGAAGGGGAACCACTATTCTGCCGACATTCTAGCCGCCATAATTCCTCAGTGCTTGAGTGACAATAAAGCCGAAGAGTGCGTTGAATTCAGCTCCTCAAACTCTATCTCTGGTGTAAAGGACAACTTTCTATCCCCGTGCGTTTGGGCAGGAGAGACCGGCAAAATTTAAAAAATCGGGCATTTTGACCTTCCAAAAAAGAAATTTTGCTACACAAGGAGAACGAAGCGAACCAGGGGCCCGCCCTTTTAGCTGTAGCATCCAGGTATCCTCAGTAATAACCACCGTGAAAATGCAGCAAATCCGCCGTACTTTTATCTACACTTTTTTTTCCGGTACCTATGGTATTTCGGTCTCTAATTCCGGGAATAATGACCCTACCGAGGAACGGGATACGGTCCTGTATTCCCCCTTGACTTACTTGTTACACGATAGCCTCAAACCGGGAATCGCGAACACAAGTTGATTTTCGAAAAAAAAAATGGGAAGGGTTTAAACCACTATTCTGCCGACATTCTAGCCGCCATAATTCCTCAGTGCTTGAAGTGACAATAAAGCCGAAGAGTGCGTTGAATTCAGCTCCTCAAACTCTATCTCTGGTGTAAAGGACAACTTTCTATCCCCGTGCGTTTGGACAGGAGAGACCGGCAAAATTAAAAAAATCGGGCATTTTGACCTTCCAAAAAAGAAATTTTTCTACACAAGGAGAACGAAGCGAACCAGGGGCCCGCCCTTTTAGCTGTAGCATCCAGGTATCCTCAGTAATAACCACCGTGAAAATCCAGCAAATCCGCCGCACTTTTTTCTACACTTTTTTTTCCGGTACCTATGGTATTTCGGTCTCTAATTAGGGGAATAATGACCCTACCGAGGAACGGGATACGGTCCTGTATTCCCCCTTGACTTGTTACACGATAGCCTCAAACCGGGAATCGCGAACACAAGTTGATTTTCGAAAAAAAAATGGGAAGGGTCTGCCGACATTCTAGCCGCCATAATTCCTCAGTGCTTGAAGTGACAATAAAGCCGAAGAGTGCGTTGAATTCAGCTCCTCAAACTCTATCTCTGGTGTAAAGGACAACTTTCTATCCCCGTGCGTTTGGACAGGAGAGACCGGCAAAATTTAAAAAATCGGGCATTTTGACCTTCCAAAAAAGAAATTTTTCTACACAAGGAGAACGAAGCGAACCAGGGGCCCGCCCTTTTAGCTGTAGCATCCAGGTATCCTCAGTTATAACCACCGTGAAAATCCAGCAAATCCGCCGCACTTTGTTCTACACTTTTTTTTCCGGTACCTATGGTATTTCGGTCTCTAATTCCGGGAATAATGACCCTACCGAGGAAAGGGATACGGTCCTGTATTCCCCCTTGACTTACTTGTTACACGATAGCCTCAAACCGGGAATCGCGAACACAAGTTGATTTTCGAAAAAAAAATGGGAAGGGGAACCACTATTCTGCCGACATTCTAGCCGCCATAATTCCTCAGTGCTTGAAGTGACAATAAAGCCGAAGAGTGCGTTGAATTCAGCTCCTCAAACTCTATCTCTGGTGTAAAGGACAACTTTCTATCCCCGTGCGTTTGGACAGGAGAGACCGGCAAAATTTAAAAAATCGGGCATTTTGACCTTCCAAAAAAGAAATTTTTCTACACAAGGAGAACGAAGCGAACCAGGGGCCCGCCCTTTTAGCTGTAGCATCCAGGTATCCTCAGTAATAACCACCGTGAAAATCCAGCAAATCCGCCGTACTTTTTTCTACACTTTTTTTTCCGGTACCTATGGTATTTCGGTCTCTAATTCCGGGAATAATGACCCTACCGAGGAACGGGATACGGTCCTGTATTCCCCCTTGACTTACTTGTTACACGATAGCCTCAAACCGGGAATCGCGAACACAATTCCTCAGCTCCTCAAACTCTATCTCTGGTGTAAAGGACAACTTTCTATCCCCGTGCGTTTGGACAGGAGAGACCGGCAAAATTAAAAAAATCGGGCATTTTGACCTTCCAAAAAAGAAATTTTTCTACACAAGGAGAACGAAGCGAACCAGGGGCCCGCCCTTTTAGCTGTAGCATCCAGGTATCCTCAGTAATAACCACCGTGAAAATCCAGCAAAGCCGCCGCACTTTTTTCTACACTTTTTTTTTCCGGTACCTATGGTATTTCGGTCTCTAATTCCGGGAATAATGACCCTACCGAGGAACGGGATACGGTCCTGTATTCCCCCTTGACTTACTTGTTACACGATAGCCTCAAACCGGGAATCGCGAACACAAGTTGATTTTCGAAAAAAAAAATGGGAAGGGTTTAAACCACTATTCTGCCGACATTCTAGCCGCCATAATTCCTCAGTGCTTGAAGTGACAATAAAGCCGAAGAGTGCGTTGAATTCAGCTCCTCAAACTCTATCTCTGGTGTAAAGGACAACTTTCTATCCCCGTGCGTTTGGACAGGAGAGACCGGCAAAATTTAAAAAATCGGGCATTTTGACCTTCCAAAAAGGAAACTTTTCTACACAAGGAGAACGAAGCGAACCAGGGGCCCGCCCTTTTAGCTGTAGCATCCAGGTATCCTCAGTAATAACCACCGTGAAAATCCAGCAAATCCGCCGCCCTTTTTTCTACACTTTTTTTTCCGGTACCTATGGTATTTCGGTCTCTAATTCCGGGAATAATGACCCTACCGAGGAACGAGATACGGTCCTGTATTCCCCCTTGACGTACTTGTTACACGATAGCCTCAAACCGGGAATCGCGAACACAAGTTGATTTTCGAAAAAAAAATGGGAAGGGTTTAAACCACTAGTCTGCCGACATTCTAGCCGCCATAATTCCTCAGTGCTTGAAGTGACAATAAAGCCGTAGAGTGCGTTGAATTCAGCTCCTCAAACTCTATCTCTGGTGTAAAGGACAACTTTCTATCCAAGTGCGTTTGGACAGGAGAGACCGGCAAAATTTCAAATATCGGGCATTTTGTCCTTCCAAAAAAGAAATTTTTCTACACAAGGAGAACGAAGCGAACCAGGGGCCCGCCCTTTTAGCTGTAGCATCCAGGTATCCTCAGTAATAACCACCGTGAAAATCCAGCAAATCCGCCGCACTTTTTTCTACACTTTTTTTTCCGGTACCTATGGTATTTCGGTCTCTAATTCCGGGAATAATGACCCTACCGAGGAACGGGATACGGTCCTGTATTCCCCCTTGACTTACTTGTTACACGATAGCCTCAAACCGGGAATCGCGAACACAAGTTGATTTTCGAAAAAAAAAATGGGAAGGGTTTAAACCACTATTCTGCCGACATTCTAGCCGCCATAATTCCTCAGTGCTTGAAGTGACAATAAAGCCGAAGAGTGCGTTGAATTCAGCTCCTCAAACTCTATCTCTGGTGTAAAGGACAACTTTCTATCCCCGTGCGTTTGGACAGGAGAGACCGGCAAAATTAAAAAAATCGGGCATTTTGACCTTCCAAAAAAGAAATTTTTCTACACAAGGAGAACGAAGCGAACCAGGGGCCCGCCCTTTTAGCTGTAGCATCCAGGTATCCTCAGTAATAACCACCGTGAAAATCCAGCAAATCCGCCGCACTTTTTTCTACACTTTTTTTTCCGGTACCTATGGTATTTCGGTCTCTAATTAGGGGAATAATGACCCTACCGAGGAACGGGATACGGTCCTGTATTCCCCCTTGACTTGTTACACGATAGCCTCAAACCGGGAATCGCGAACACAAGTTGATTTTCGAAAAAAAAATGGGAAGGGTCTGCCGACATTCTAGCCGCCATAATTCCTCAGTGCTTGAAGTGACAATAAAGCCGAAGAGTGCGTTGAATTCAGCTCCTCAAACTCTATCTCTGGTGTAAAGGACAACTTTCTATCCCCGTGCGTTTGGACAGGAGAGACCGGCAAAATTTCAAAAATCGGGCATTTTGACCTTCCAAAAAAGAAATTTTTCTACACAAGGAGAACGAAGCGAACCAGGGGCCCGCCCTTTTAGCTGTAGCATCCAGGTATCCTCAGTTATAACCACCGTGAAAATCCAGCAAATCCGCCGCACTTTGTTCTACACTTTTTTTTCCGGTACCTATGGTATTTCGGTCTCTAATTCCGGGAATAATGACCCTACCGAGGAAAGGGATACGGTCCTGTATTCCCCCTTGACTTACTTGTTACACGATAGCCTCAAACCGGGAATCGCGAACACAAGTTGATTTTCGAAAAAAAAATGGGAAGGGGAACCACTATTCTGCCGACATTCTAGCCGCCATAATTCCTCAGTGCTTGAAGTGACAATAAAGCCGAAGAGTGCGTTGAATTCAGCTCCTCAAACTCTATCTCTGGTGTAAAGGACAACTTTCTATCCCCGTGCGTTTGGACAGGAGAGACCGGCAAAATTTAAAAAATCGGGCATTTTGACCTTCCAAAAAAGAAATTTTTCTACACAAGGAGAACGAAGCGAACCAGGGGCCCGCCCTTTTAGCTGTAGCATCCAGGTATCCTCAGTAATAACCACCGTGAAAATCCAGCAAATCCGCCGTACTTTTTTCTACACTTTTTTTTCCGGTACCTATGGTATTTCGGTCTCTAATTCCGGGAATAATGACCCTACCGAGGAACGGGATACGGTCCTGTATTCCCCCTTGACTTACTTGTTACACGATAGCCTCAAACCGGGAATCGCGAACACAATTCCTCAGCTCCTCAAACTCTATCTCTGGTGTAAAGGACAACTTTCTATCCCCGTGCGTTTGGACAGGAGAGACCGGCAAAATTAAAAAAATCGGGCATTTTGACCTTCCAAAAAAGAAATTTTTCTACACAAGGAGAACGAAGCGAACCAGGGGCCCGCCCTTTTAGCTGTAGCATCCAGGTATCCTCAGTAATAACCACTATTCTGCCGACATTCTAGCCGCCATAATTCCTCAGTGCTTGAAGTGACAATAAAGCCGAAGAGTGCGTTGAATTCAGCTCTTCAAACTCTATCTCTGGTGTAAAGGACAACTTTCTATCCCCGTGCGTTTGGACAGGAGAGAAAGGTAAAATTTCAAAAATCGGGCATTTTGACCTTCCAAAAAAGAAATTTTTCTACACAAGGAGAACGAAGCGAACCAGGGGCCCGCCCTTTTAGCTGTAGCATCCAGGTATCCTCAGTAATAACCACCGTGAAAATCCAGCAAATCCGCCGCACTTTGTTCTACACTTTTTTTTCCGGTACCTATGGTATTTCGGTCTCTAATTCCGGGAATAATGACCCTACCGAGGAACGGGATACGGTCCTGTATTCCCCCTTGACTTACTTGTTACACGATAGCCTCAAACCGGGAATCGCGAACACAAGTTGATTTTCGAAAAAAAAAATGGGAAGGGGAACCACTATTCTGCCGACATTCTAGCCGCCATAATTCCTCAGTGCTTGAAGTGACAATAAAGCCGAAGAGTGCGTTGAATTCAGCTCCTCAAACTCTATCTCTGGTGTAAAGGACAACTTTCTATCCCCGTGCGTTTGGACAGGAGAGACCGGCAAAATTTAAAAAATCGGGCATTTTGACCTTCCAAAAAAGAAATTTTTCTACACAAGGAGAACGAAGCGAACCAGGGGCCCGCCCTTTTAGCTGTAGCATCCAGGTATCCTCAGTAATAACCACCGTGAAAATCCAGCAAATCCGCCGTTCTTTTTTCTACACTTTTTTTTCCGGTACCTATGGTATTTCGGTCTCTAATTCCGGGAATAATGACCCTACCGAGGAACGGGATACGGTCCTGTATTCCCCCTTGACTTACTTGTTACACGATAGCCTCAAACCGGGAATCGCGAACACAATTCCTCAGCTCCTCAAACTCTATCTCTGGTGTAAAGGACAACTTTCTATCCCCGTGCGTTTGGACAGGAGAGAAAGGCAAAATTTCAAAAATCGGGCATTTTGACCTTCCAAAAAAGAAATTTTTCTACACAAGGAGAACGAAGCGAACCAGGGGCCCGCCCTTTTAGCTGTAGCATCCAGGTATCCTCAGTAATAACCACCGTGAAAATCCAGCAAATCCGCCGCACTTTTTTCTACAGTTTTTTTTCCGGTACCTATGGTATTTCGGTCTCTAATTCCGGGAATAATGACCCTACCGAGGAACGGGATACGGTCCTGTATTCCCCCTTGACTTACTTGTTACACGATAGCCTCAAACCGGGAATCGCGAACACAAGTTGATTTTCGAAAAAAAAAATGGGAAGGGTTTAAACCACTATTCTGCCGACATTCTAGCCGCCATAATTCCTCAGTGCTTGAAGTGACAATAAAGCCGAAGAGTGCGTTGAATTCAGCTCCTCAAACTCTATCTCTGGTGTAAAGGACAACTTTCTATCCCCGTGCGTTTGGACAGGAGAGACCGGCAAAATTAAAAAAATCGGGCATTTTGACCTTCCAAAAAAGAAATTTTTCTACACAAGGAGAACGAAGCGAACCAGGGGCCCGCCCTTTTAGCTGTAGCATCCAGGTATCCTCAGTAATAACCACCGTGAAAATCCAGCAAATCCGCCGCACTTTTTTCTACACTTTTTTTTCCGGTACCTATGGTATTTCGGTCTCTAATTCCGGGAATAATGACCCTACCGAGGAACGGGATACGGTCCTGTATTCCCCCTTGACTTGTTACACGATAGCCTCAAACCGGGAATCGCGAACACAAGTTGATTTTCGAAAAAAAAATGGGAAGGGTCTGCCGACATTCTAGCCGCCATAATTCCTCAGTGCTTGAAGTGACAATAAAGCCGAAGAGTGCGTTGAATTCAGCTCCTCAAACTCTATCTCTGGTGTAAAGGACAACTTTCTATCCCCATGCGTTTGGACAGGAGAGACCGGCAAAATTTAAAAAATCGGGCATTTTGACCTTCCAAAAAGGAAATTTTTCTACACAAGGAGAACGAAGCGAACCAGGGGCCCGCCCTTTTAGCTGTAGCATCCAGGTATCCTCAGTAATAACCACCGTGAAAATCCAGCAAATCCGCCGCACTTTTTTCTACACTTTTTTTTCCGGTACCTATGGTATTTCGGTCTCTAATTCCGGGAATAACGACCCTACCGAGGAACGGGATACGGTCCTGTATTCCCCCTTGACTTACTTGTTACACGATAGCCTCAAACCGGGAATCGCGAACACAAGTTGATTTTCGAAAAAAAAAAATGGGAAGGGTTTAAACCACTATTCTGCCGACATTCTAGCCGCCATAATTCCTCAGTGCTTCAAGTGACAATAAAGCCGAAGAGTGCGTTGAATTCAGCTCCTCAAACTCTATCTCTGGTGTAAAGGACAACTTTCTATCCCCGTGCGTTTGGACAGGAGAGACCGGCAAAATTAAAAAAATCGGGCATTTTGACCTTCCAAAAAAGAAATTTTTCTACACAAGGAGAACGAAGCGAACCAGGGGCCCGCCCTTTTAGCTGTAGCATCCAGGTATCCTCAGTAATAACCACCGTGAAAATCCAGCAAATCCGCCGCACTTTTTTCTACACTTTTTTTTCCGGTACCTATGGTATTTCGGTCTCTAATTCCGGGAATAATGACCCTACCGAGGAACGGGCGAACGGTCCTGTATTCCCCCTTGACTTACTTGTTACACGATAGCCTCAAACCGGGAATCGCGAACACAAGTTGATTTTCGAAAAAAAATGGGAAGGGTTTAAACCACTATTCTGCCGGCATTCTAGCCGCCATAAGTCCTCAGTGCTTGAAGTGACAATAAAGCCGAAGAGTGCGTTGAATTCAGCTCCTCAAACTCTATCTCTGGTGTAAAGGACAACCTTCTATCCCCGTGCGTTTGGACAGGAGAGACCGGCAAAATTTCAAAAATCGGGCATTTTGACCTTCCAAAAAAGAAATTTTTCTACACAAGGAGAACGAAGCGAACCAGGGGCCCGCCCTTTTAGCTGTAGCATCCAGGTATCCTCAGTAATAACCACCGTGAAAATCCAGCAAATCCGCCGCACTTTGTTCTACACTTTTTTTTCCGGTACCTATGGTATTTCGGTCTCTAATTCCGGGAATAATGACCCTACCGAGGAACGGGATACGGTCCTGTATTCCCCCTTGACTTACTTGTTACACGATAGCCTCAAACCGGGAATCGCGAACACAAGTTGATTTTCGAAAAAAAAATGGGAAGGGGAACCACTATTCTGCCGACATTCTAGCCGCCATAATTCCTCAGTGCTTGAGTGACAATAAAGCCGAAGAGTGCGTTGAATTCAGCTCCTCAAACTCTATCTCTGGTGTAAAGGACAACTTTCTATCCCCGTGCGTTTGGGCAGGAGAGACCGGCAAAATTTAAAAAATCGGGCATTTTGACCTTCCAAAAAAGAAATTTTGCTACACAAGGAGAACGAAGCGAACCAGGGGCCCGCCCTTTTAGCTGTAGCATCCAGGTATCCTCAGTAATAACCACCGTGAAAATGCAGCAAATCCGCCGTACTTTTATCTACACTTTTTTTTCCGGTACCTATGGTATTTCGGTCTCTAATTCCGGGAATAATGACCCTACCGAAGAACGGGATACGGTCCTGTATTCCCCCTTGACTTACTTGTTACACGATAGCCTCAAACCGGGAATCGCGAACACAAGTTGATTTTCGAAAAAAAAAATGGGAAGGGTTTAAACCACTATTCTGCCGACATTCTAGCCGCCATAATTCCTCAGTGCTTGAAGTGACAATAAAGCCGAAGAGTGCGTTGAATTCAGCTCCTCAAACTCTATCTCTGGTGTAAAGGACAACTTTCTATCCCCGTGCGTTTGGACAGGAGAGACCGGCAAAATTAAAAAAATCGGGCATTTTGACCTTCCAAAAAAGAAATTTTTCTACACAAGGAGAACGAAGCGAACCAGGGGCCCGCCCTTTTAGCTGTAGCATCCAGGTATCCTCAGTAATAACCACCGTGAAAATCCAGCAAATCCGCCGCACTTTTTTCTACACTTTTTTTTCCGGTACCTATGGCATTTCGGTCTCTAATTAGGGGAATAATGACCCTACCGAGGAACGGGATACGGTCCTGTATTCCCCCTTGACTTGTTACACGATAGCCTCAAACCGGGAATCGCGAACATAAGTTGATTTTCGAAAAAAAAATGGGAAGGGTCTGCCGACATTCTAGCCGCCATAATTCCTCAGTGCTTGAAGTGACAATACAGCCGAAGAGTGCGTTGAATTCAGCTCCTCAAACTCTATCTCTGGTGTAAAGGACAACTTTCTATCCCCGTGCGTTTGGACAGGAGAGACCGGCAAAATTTAAAAAATCGGGCATTTTGACCTTCCAAAAAAGAAATTTTTCTACACAAGGAGAACGAAGCGAACCAGGGGCCCGCCCTTTTATTAGCTGTAGCATCCAGGTATCCTCAGTAATAACCACCGTGAAAATCCAGCAAATCCGCCGCACTTTTTTCTACACTTTTTTTTCCGGTACCTATGGTATTTCGGTATCTAATTCCGGGAATAATGACCCTACCGAGGAACGGGATACGGTCCTGTATTCCCCCTTGACTTACTTGTTACACGATAGCCTCAAACCGGGAATCGCAACACAAGTTGTTTTTCGAAAAAAAAATGGGAAGGGTTTAAACCACTATTCTGCCGACATTCTAGCCGCCATAATTCCTCAGTGCTTGAAGTGACAATAAAGCCGAAGAGTGCGTTGAATTCAGCTCCTCAAACTCTATCTCTGGTGTAAAGGACAACTTTCTATCCCCGTGCGTTTGGACAGGAGAAATTTTTCTACACAAGGAGAACGAAGCGAACCAGGGGCCCGCCCTTTTAGCTGTAGCATCCAGGTATCCTCAGTAATAAACCACCGTGAAAATCCAGCAAATCCGCCGCACTTTTTTCTACACTTTTTTTTCCGGTACCTATGGTATTTCGGTCTCTAATTCCGGGAATAATGACCCTACCGAGGAACGGGATACGGTCCTGTATTCCGCCTTGACTTACTTGTTACACGATAGCCTCAAACCGGGAATCGCGAACACAAGTTGATTTTCGAAAAAAAATGGGAAGGGTTTAAACCACTATTCTGCCGGCATTCTAGCCGCCATAATTCCTCAGTGCTTGAAGTGACAATAAAGCCGAAGAGTGCATTGAATTCAGCTCCTCAAACTCTATCTCTGGTGTAAAGGACAACTTTCTATCCCCGTGCGTTTGGACAGGAGAGACCGGCAAAATTTAAAAAATCGGGCATTTTGACCTTCCAAAAAAGAAATTTTTCTACACAAGGAGAACGAAGCGAACCAGGGGCCCGCCCTTTTAGCTGTAGCATCCAGGTATCCTCAGTTATAACCACCGTGAAAATCCAGCAAATCCGCCGCACTTTGTTCTACACTTTTTTTTCCGGTACCTATGGTATTTCGGTCTCTAATTCCGGGAATAATGACCCTACCGAGGAAAGGGATACGGTCCTGTATTCCCCCTTCACTTACTTGTTACACGATAGCCTCAAACCGGGAATCGCGAACACAAGTTGATTTTCGAAAAAAAAATGGGAAGGGGAACCACTATTCTGCCGACATTCTAGCCGCCATAATTCCTCAGTGCTTGAAGTGACAATAAAGCCGAAGAGTGCGTTGAATTCAGCTCCTCAAACTCTATCTCTGGTGTAAAGGACAACTTTCTATCCCCGTGCGTTTGGGCAGGAGAGACCGGCAAAATTTAAAAAATCGGGCATTTTGACCTTCCAAAAAAGAAATTTTGCTACACAAGGAGAACGAAGCGAACCAGGGGCCCGCCCTTTTAGCTGTAGCATCCAGGTATCCTCAGTAATAACCACCGTGAAAATGCAGCAAATCCGCCGTACTTTTATCTACACTTTTTTTTCCGGTACCTATGGTATTTCGGTCTCTAATTCCGGGAATAATGACCCTACCGAGGAACGGGATACGGTCCTGTATTCCCCCTTGACTTACTTGTTACACGATAGCCTCAAACCGGGAATCGCGAACACAAGTTGATTTTCGAAAAAAAAAAATGGGAAGGGTTTAAACCACTATTCTGCCGACATTCTAGCCGCCATAATTCCTCAGTGCTTGAAGTGACAATAAAGCCGAAGAGTGCGTTGAATTCAGCTCCTCAAACTCTATCTCTGGTGTAAAGGACAACTTTCTATCCCCGTGCGTTTGGACAGGAGAGACCGGCAAAATTAAAAAAATCGGGCATTTTGACCTTCCAAAAAAGAAATTTTTCTACACAAGGAGAACGAAGCGAACCAGGTGCCCGCCCTTTTAGCTGTAGCATCCAGGTATCCTCAGTAATAACCACCGTGAAAATCCAGCAAATCCGCCGCACTTTTTTCTACACTTTTTTTTCCGGTACCTATGGTATTTCGGTCTCTAATTAGGGGAATAATGACCCTACCGAGGAACGGGATACGGTCCTGTATTCCCCCTTGACTTGTTACACGATAGCCTCAAACCGGGAATCGCGAACACAAGTTGATTTTCGAAAAAAAAATGGGAAGGGTCTGCCGACATTCTAGCCGCCATAATTCCTCAGTGCTTGAAGTGACAATAAAGCCGAAGAGTGCGTTGAATTCAGCTCCTCAAACTCTATCTCTGGTGTAAAGGACAACTTTCTATCCCCGTGCGTTTGGACAGGAGAGACCGGCAAAATTTAAAAAATCGGGCATTTTGACCTTCCAAAAAAGAAATTTTTCTACACAAGGAGAACGAAGCGAACCAGGGGCCCGCCCTTTTATTAGCTGTAGCATCCAGGTATCCTCAGTAATAACCACCGTGAAAATCCAGCAAATCCGCCGCACTTTTTTCTACACTTTTTTTTCCGGTACCTATGGTATTTCGGTATCTAATTCCGGGAATAATGACCCTACCGAGGAACGGGATACGGTCCTGTATTCCCCCTTGACTTACTTGTTACACGATAGCCTCAAACGGGGAATCGCAACACAAGTTGTTTTTCGAAAAAAAAATGGGAAGGGTTTAAACCACTATTCTGCCGACATTCTAGCCGCCATAATTCCTCAGTGCTTGAAGTGACAATAAAGCCGAAGAGTGCGTTGAATTCAGCTCCTCAAACTCTATCTCTGGTGTAAAGGACAACTTTCTATCCCCGTGCGTTTGGACAGGAGAAATTTTTCTACACAAGGAGAACGAAGCGAACCAGGGGCCCGCCCTTTTAGCTGTAGCATCCAGGTATCCTCAGTAATAAACCACCGTGAAAATCCAGCAAATCCGCCGCACTTTTTTCTACACTTTTTTTTCCGGTACCTATGGTATTTCGGTCTCTAATTCCGGGAATAATGACCCTACCGAGGAACGGGATACGGTCCTGTATTCCGCCTTGACTTACTTGTTACACGATAGCCTCAAACCGGGAATCGCGAACACAAGTTGATTTTCGAAAAAAAATGGGAAGGGTTTAAACCACTATTCTGCCGGCATTCTAGCCGCCATAATTCCTCAGTGCTTGAAGTGACAATAAAGCCGAAGAGTGCGTTGAATTCAGCTCCTCAAACTCTATCTCTGGTGTAAAGGACAACTTTCTATCCCCGTGCGTTTGGACAGGAGAGACCGGCAAAATTTCAAAAATCGGGCATTTTGACCTTCCAAAAAAGAAATTTTTCTACACAAGGAGAACGAAGCGAACCAGGGGCCCGCCCTTTTAGCTGTAGCATCCAGGTATCCTCAGTTATAACCACCGTGAAAATCCAGCAAATCCGCCGCACTTTGTTCTACACTTTTTTTTCCGGTACCTATGGTATTTCGGTCTCTAATTCCGGGAATAATGACCCTACCGAGGAAAGGGATACGGTCCTGTATTCCCCCTTGACTTACTTGTTACACGATAGCCTCAAACCGGGAATCGCGAACACAAGTTGATTTTCGAAAAAAAAATGGGAAGGGGAACCACTATTCTGCCGACATTCTAGCCGCCATAATTCCTCAGTGCTTGAAGTGACAATAAAGCCGAAGAGTGCGTTGAATTCAGCTCCTCAAACTCTATCTCTGGTGTAAAGGACAACTTTCTATCCCCGTGCGTTTGGACAGGAGAGACCGGCAAAATTTAAAAAATCGGGCATTTTGACCTTCCAAAAAAGAAATTTTTCTACACAAGGAGAACGAAGCGAACCAGGGGCCCGCCCTTTTAGCTGTAGCATCCAGGTATCCTCAGTAATAACCACCGTGAAAATCCAGCAAATCCGCCGTACTTTTTTCTACACTTTTTTTTCCGGTACCTATGGTATTTCGGTCTCTAATTCCGGGAATAATGACCCTACCGAGGAACGGGATACGGTCCTGTATTCCCCCTTGACTTACTTGTTACACGATAGCCTCAAACCGGGAATCGCGAACACAATTCCTCAGCTCCTCAAACTCTATCTCTGGTGTAAAGGACAACTTTCTATCCCCGTGCGTTTGGACAGGAGAGACCGGCAAAATTAAAAAAATCGGGCATTTTGACCTTCCAAAAAAGAAATTTTTCTACACAAGGAGAACGAAGCGAACCAGGGGCCCGCCCTTTTAGCTGTAGCATCCAGGTATCCTCAGTAATAACCACCGTGAAAATCCAGCAAAGCCGCCGCACTTTTTTCTACACTTTTTTTTTCCGGTACCTATGGTATTTCGGTCTCTAATTCCGGGAATAATGACCCTACCGAGGAACGGGATACGGTCCTGTATTCCCCCTTGACTTACTTGTTACACGATAGCCTCAAACCGGGAATCGCGAACACAAGTTGATTTTCGAAAAAAAAAATGGGAAGGGTTTAAACCACTATTCTGCCGACATTCTAGCCGCCATAATTCCTCAGTGCTTGAAGTGACAATAAAGCCGAAGAGTGCGTTGAATTCAGCTCCTCAAACTCTATCTCTGGTGTAAAGGACAACTTTCTATCCCCGTGCGTTTGGACAGGAGAGACCGGCAAAATTAAAAAAATCGGGCATTTTGACCTTCCAAAAAAGAAATTTTTCTACACAAGGAGAACGAAGCGAACCAGGGGCCCGCCCTTTTAGCTGTAGCATCCAGGTATCCTCAGTAATAACCACCGTGAAAATCCAGCAAATCCGCCGCACTTTTTTCTACACTTTTTTTTCCGGTACCTATGGTATTTCGGTCTCTAATTCCGGGAATAATGACCCTACCGAGGAACGGGATACGGTCCTGTATTCCCCCTTGACTTGTTACACGATAGCCTCAAACCGGGAATCGCGAACACAAGTTGATTTTCGAAAAAAAAATGGGAAGGGTCTGCCGACATTCTAGCCGCCATAATTCCTCAGTGCTTGAAGTGACAATAAAGCCGAAGAGTGCGTTGAATTCAGCTCCTCAAACTCTATCTCTGGTGTAAAGGACAACTTTCTATCCCCGTGCGTTTGGACAGGAGAGACCGGCAAAATTTAAAAAATCGGGCATTTTGACCTTCCAAAAAGGAAACTTTTCTACACAAGGAGAACGAAGCGAACCAGGGGCCCGCCCTTTTAGCTGTAGCATCCAGGTATCCTCAGTAATAACCACCGTGAAAATCCAGCAAATCCGCCGCCCTTTTTTCTACACTTTTTTTTCCGGTACCTATGGTATTTCGGTCTCTAATTCCGGGAATAATGACCCTAACGAGGAACGGGATACGGTCCTGTATTCCCCCTTGACGTACTTGTTACACGATAGCCTCAAACCGGGAATCGCGAACACAAGTTGATTTTCGAAAAAAAAATGGGAAGGGTTTAAACCACTAGTCTGCCGACATTCTAGCCGCCATAATTCCTCAGTGCTTGAAGTGACAATAAAGCCGTAGAGTGCGTTGAATTCAGCTCCTCAAACTCTATCTCTGGTGTAAAGGACAACTTTCTATCCAAGTGCGTTTGGACAGGAGAGACCGGCAAAATTTCAAATATCGGGCATTTTGTCCTTCCAAAAAAGAAATTTTTCTACACAAGGAGAACGAAGCGAACCAGGGGCCCGCCCTTTTAGCTGTAGCATCCAGGTATCCTCAGTAATAACCACCGTGAAAATCCAGCAAATCCGCCGCACTTTTTTCTACACTTTTTTTTCCGGTACCTATGGTATTTCGGTCTCTAATTCCGGGAATAATGACCCTACCGAGGAACGGGATACGGTCCTGTATTCCCCCTTGACTTACTTGTTACACGATAGCCTCAAACCGGGAATCGCGAACACAAGTTGATTTTCGAAAAAAAAATGGGAAGGGTTTAAACCACTATTCTGCCGGCATTCTAGCCGCCATAATTCCTCAGTGCTTGAAGTGACAATAAAGCCGAAGAGTGCGTTGAATTCAGCTCCTCAAACTCTATCTCTGGTGTAAAGGACAACTTTCTATCCCCGTGCGTTTGGACAGGAGAGACCGGCAAAATTTAAAAAATCGGGCATTTTGACCTTCCAAAAAAGAAATTTTTCTACACAAGGAGAACGAAGCGAACCAGGGGCCCGCCCTTTTAGCTATAGCATCCAGGTATCCTCAGTAATAACCACCGTGAAAATCCAGCAAATCCGCCGCACTTTTTTCTACACTTTTTTTTTCCGGTACCTATAGTATTTCGGTCTCTAATTCCGGGAATAATGACCCTACTGAGGAACGGGATACGGTACTGTATTCCCCCTTGACTTACTGGTTACACGATAGCCTCAAACCGGGAATCGCGAACACAAGTTGATTTTCGAAAAAAAAATGGGAAGGGTTTAAACCACTATTCTGCCGACATTCTAGCCGCCATAATTCCTCAGTGCTTGAAGTGACAATAAAGCCGAAGAGTGCGTTGAATTCAGCTCTTCAAACTCTATCTCTGGTGTAAAGGACAACTTTCTATCCCCGTGCGTTTGGACAGGAGAGAAAGGTAAAATTTCAAAAATCGGGCATTTTGACCTTCCAAAAAAGAAATTTTTCTACACAAGGAGAACGAAGCGAACCAGGGGCCCGCCCTTTTAGCTGTAGCATCCAGGTATCCTCAGTAATAACCACCGTGAAAATCCAGCAAATCCGCCGCACTTTGTTCTACACTTTTTTTTCCGGTACCTATGGTATTTCGGTCTCTAATTCCGGGAATAATGACCCTACCGAGGAACGGGATACGGTCCTGTATTCCCCCTTGACTTACTTGTTACACGATAGCCTCAAACCGGGAATCGCGAACACAAGTTGATTTTCGAAAAAAAAAATGGGAAGGGGAACCACTATTCTGCCGACATTCTAGCCGCCATAATTCCTCAGTGCTTGAAGTGACAATAAAGCCGAAGAGTGCGTTGAATTCAGCTCCTCAAACTCTATCTCTGGTGTAAAGGACAACTTTCTATCCCCGTGCGTTTGGACAGGAGAGACCGGCAAAATTTAAAAAATCGGGCATTTTGACCTTCCAAAAAAGAAATTTTTCTACACAAGGAGAACGAAGCGAACCAGGGGCCCGCCCTTTTAGCTGTAGCATCCAGGTATCCTCAGTAATAACCACCGTGAAAATCCAGCAAATCCGCCGTTCTTTTTTCTACACTTTTTTTTCCGGTACCTATGGTATTTCGGTCTCTAATTCCGGGAATAATGACCCTACCGAGGAACGGGATACGGTCCTGTATTCCCCCTTGACTTACTTGTTACACGATAGCCTCAAACCGGGAATCGCGAACACAATTCCTCAGCTCCTCAAACTCTATCTCTGGTGTAAAGGACAACTTTCTATCCCCGTGCGTTTGGACAGGAGAGAAAGGCAAAATTTCAAAAATCGGGCATTTTGACCTTCCAAAAAAGAAATTTTTCTACACAAGGAGAACGAAGCGAACCAGGGGCCCGCCCTTTTAGCTGTAGCATCCAGGTATCCTCAGTAATAACCACCGTGAAAATCCAGCAAATCCGCCGCACTTTTTTCTACAGTTTTTTTTCCGGTACCTATGGTATTTCGGTCTCTAATTCCGGGAATAATGACCCTACCGAGGAACGGGATACGGTCCTGTATTCCCCCTTGACTTACTTGTTACACGATAGCCTCAAACCGGGAATCGCGAACACAAGTTGATTTTCGAAAAAAAAATGGGAAGGGGAACCACTATTCTGCCGACATTCTAGCCGCCATAATTCCTCAGTGCTTGAAGTGACAATAAAGCCGAAGAGTGCGTTGAATTCAGCTCCTCAAACTCTATCTCTGGTGTAAAGGACAACTTTCTATCCCCGTGCGTTTGGGCAGGAGAGACCGGCAAAATTTAAAAAATCGGGCATTTTGACCTTCCAAAAAAGAAATTTTGCTACACAAGGAGAACGAAGCGAACCAGGGGCCCGCCCTTTTAGCTGTAGCATCCAGGTATCCTCAGTAATAACCACCGTGAAAATGCAGCAAATCCGCCGTACTTTTATCTACACTTTTTTTTCCGGTACCTATGGTATTTCGGTCTCTAATTCCGGGAATAATGACCCTACCGAGGAACGGGATACGGTCCTGTATTCCCCCTTGACTTACTTGTTACACGATAGCCTCAAACCGGGAATCGCGAACACAATTCCTCAGCTCCTCAAACTCTATCTCTGGTGTAAAGGACAACTTTCTATCCCCGTGCGTTTGGACAGGAGAGACCGGCAAAATTAAAAAAATCGGGCATTTTGACCTTCCAAAAAAGAAATTTTTCTACACAAGGAGAACGAAGCGAACCAGGGGCCCGCCCTTTTAGCTGTAGCATCCAGGTATCCTCAGTAATAACCACCGTGAAAATCCAGCAAAGCCGCCGCACTTTTTTCTACACTTTTTTTTTCCGGTACCTATGGTATTTCGGTCTCTAATTCCGGGAATAATGACCCTACCGAGGAACGGGATACGGTCCTGTATTCCCCCTTGACTTACTTGTTACACGATAGCCTCAAACCGGGAATCGCGAACACAAGTTGATTTTCGAAAAAAAAAATGGGAAGGGTTTAAACCACTATTCTGCCGACATTCTAGCCGCCATAATTCCTCAGTGCTTGAAGTGACAATAAAGCCGAAGAGTGCGTTGAATTCAGCTCCTCAAACTCTATCTCTGGTGTAAAGGACAACTTTCTATCCCCGTGCGTTTGGACAGGAGAGACCGGCAAAATTAAAAAAATCGGGCATTTTGACCTTCCAAAAAAGAAATTTTTCTACACAAGGAGAACGAAGCGAACCAGGGGCCCGCCCTTTTAGCTGTAGCATCCAGGTATCCTCAGTAATAACCACCGTGAAAATCCAGCAAATCCGCCGCACTTTTTTCTACACTTTTTTTTCCGGTACCTATGGTATTTCGGTCTCTAATTCCGGGAATAATGACCCTACCGAGGAACGGGATACGGTCCTGTATTCCCCCTTGACTTGTTAC
The DNA here is from genome assembly GCF_040183065.1 of Periplaneta americana. Lineage (NCBI taxonomy): Eukaryota > Metazoa > Arthropoda > Insecta > Blattodea > Blattidae > Periplaneta > Periplaneta americana. The sequence continues at coordinate 181,531 of NW_027185516.1, forward strand.
ACGATAGCCTCAAACCGGGAATCGCGAACACAAGTTGATTTTCGAAAAAAAAATGGGAAGGGTCTGCCGACATTCTAGCCGCCATAATTCCTCAGTGCTTGAAGTGACAATAAAGCCGAAGAGTGCGTTGAATTCAGCTCCTCAAACTCTATCTCTGGTGTAAAGGACAACTTTCTATCCCCGTGCGTTTGGACAGGAGAGACCGGCAAAATTTAAAAAATCGGGCATTTTGACCTTCCAAAAAGGAAACTTTTCTACACAAGGAGAACGAAGCGAACCAGGGGCCCGCCCTTTTAGCTGTAGCATCCAGGTATCCTCAGTAATAACCACCGTGAAAATCCAGCAAATCCGCCGCCCTTTTTTCTACACTTTTTTTTCCGGTACCTATGGTATTTCGGTCTCTAATTCCGGGAATAATGACCCTAACGAGGAACGGGATACGGTCCTGTATTCCCCCTTGACGTACTTGTTACACGATAGCCTCAAACCGGGAATCGCGAACACAAGTTGATTTTCGAAAAAAAAATGGGAAGGGTTTAAACCACTAGTCTGCCGACATTCTAGCCGCCATAATTCCTCAGTGCTTGAAGTGACAATAAAGCCGTAGAGTGCGTTGAATTCAGCTCCTCAAACTCTATCTCTGGTGTAAAGGACAACTTTCTATCCAAGTGCGTTTGGACAGGAGAGACCGGCAAAATTTCAAATATCGGGCATTTTGTCCTTCCAAAAAAGAAATTTTTCTACACAAGGAGAACGAAGCGAACCAGGGGCCCGCCCTTTTAGCTGTAGCATCCAGGTATCCTCAGTAATAACCACCGTGAAAATCCAGCAAATCCGCCGCACTTTTTTCTACACTTTTTTTTCCGGTACCTATGGTATTTCGGTCTCTAATTCCGGGAATAATGACCCTACCGAGGAACGGGATACGGTCCTGTATTCCCCCTTGACTTACTTGTTACACGATAGCCTCAAACCGGGAATCGCGAACACAAGTTGATTTTCGAAAAAAAAATGGGAAGGGTTTAAACCACTATTCTGCCGGCATTCTAGCCGCCATAATTCCTCAGTGCTTGAAGTGACAATAAAGCCGAAGAGTGCGTTGAATTCAGCTCCTCAAACTCTATCTCTGGTGTAAAGGACAACTTTCTATCCCCGTGCGTTTGGACAGGAGAGACCGGCAAAATTTAAAAAATCGGGCATTTTGACCTTCCAAAAAAGAAATTTTTCTACACAAGGAGAACGAAGCGAACCAGGGGCCCGCCCTTTTAGCTATAGCATCCAGGTATCCTCAGTAATAACCACCGTGAAAATCCAGCAAATCCGCCGCACTTTTTTCTACACTTTTTTTTTCCGGTACCTATAGTATTTCGGTCTCTAATTCCGGGAATAATGACCCTACTGAGGAACGGGATACGGTACTGTATTCCCCCTTGACTTACTGGTTACACGATAGCCTCAAACCGGGAATCGCGAACACAAGTTGATTTTCGAAAAAAAAATGGGAAGGGTTTAAACCACTATTCTGCCGACATTCTAGCCGCCATAATTCCTCAGTGCTTGAAGTGACAATAAAGCCGAAGAGTGCGTTGAATTCAGCTCTTCAAACTCTATCTCTGGTGTAAAGGACAACTTTCTATCCCCGTGCGTTTGGACAGGAGAGAAAGGTAAAATTTCAAAAATCGGGCATTTTGACCTTCCAAAAAAGAAATTTTTCTACACAAGGAGAACGAAGCGAACCAGGGGCCCGCCCTTTTAGCTGTAGCATCCAGGTATCCTCAGTAATAACCACCGTGAAAATCCAGCAAATCCGCCGCACTTTGTTCTACACTTTTTTTTCCGGTACCTATGGTATTTCGGTCTCTAATTCCGGGAATAATGACCCTACCGAGGAACGGGATACGGTCCTGTATTCCCCCTTGACTTACTTGTTACACGATAGCCTCAAACCGGGAATCGCGAACACAAGTTGATTTTCGAAAAAAAAAATGGGAAGGGGAACCACTATTCTGCCGACATTCTAGCCGCCATAATTCCTCAGTGCTTGAAGTGACAATAAAGCCGAAGAGTGCGTTGAATTCAGCTCCTCAAACTCTATCTCTGGTGTAAAGGACAACTTTCTATCCCCGTGCGTTTGGACAGGAGAGACCGGCAAAATTTAAAAAATCGGGCATTTTGACCTTCCAAAAAAGAAATTTTTCTACACAAGGAGAACGAAGCGAACCAGGGGCCCGCCCTTTTAGCTGTAGCATCCAGGTATCCTCAGTAATAACCACCGTGAAAATCCAGCAAATCCGCCGTTCTTTTTTCTACACTTTTTTTTCCGGTACCTATGGTATTTCGGTCTCTAATTCCGGGAATAATGACCCTACCGAGGAACGGGATACGGTCCTGTATTCCCCCTTGACTTACTTGTTACACGATAGCCTCAAACCGGGAATCGCGAACACAATTCCTCAGCTCCTCAAACTCTATCTCTGGTGTAAAGGACAACTTTCTATCCCCGTGCGTTTGGACAGGAGAGAAAGGCAAAATTTCAAAAATCGGGCATTTTGACCTTCCAAAAAAGAAATTTTTCTACACAAGGAGAACGAAGCGAACCAGGGGCCCGCCCTTTTAGCTGTAGCATCCAGGTATCCTCAGTAATAACCACCGTGAAAATCCAGCAAATCCGCCGCACTTTTTTCTACAGTTTTTTTTCCGGTACCTATGGTATTTCGGTCTCTAATTCCGGGAATAATGACCCTACCGAGGAACGGGATACGGTCCTGTATTCCCCCTTGACTTACTTGTTACACGATAGCCTCAAACCGGGAATCGCGAACACAAGTTGATTTTCGAAAAAAAAATGGGAAGGGGAACCACTATTCTGCCGACATTCTAGCCGCCATAATTCCTCAGTGCTTGAAGTGACAATAAAGCCGAAGAGTGCGTTGAATTCAGCTCCTCAAACTCTATCTCTGGTGTAAAGGACAACTTTCTATCCCCGTGCGTTTGGGCAGGAGAGACCGGCAAAATTTAAAAAATCGGGCATTTTGACCTTCCAAAAAAGAAATTTTGCTACACAAGGAGAACGAAGCGAACCAGGGGCCCGCCCTTTTAGCTGTAGCATCCAGGTATCCTCAGTAATAACCACCGTGAAAATGCAGCAAATCCGCCGTACTTTTATCTACACTTTTTTTTCCGGTACCTATGGTATTTCGGTCTCTAATTCCGGGAATAATGACCCTACCGAGGAACGGGATACGGTCCTGTATTCCCCCTTGACTTACTTGTTACACGATAGCCTCAAACCGGGAATCGCGAACACAAGTTGATTTTCGAAAAAAAAAAATGGGAAGGGTTTAAACCACTATTCTGCCGACATTCTAGCCGCCATAATTCCTCAGTGCTTGAAGTGACAATAAAGCCGAAGAGTGCGTTGAATTCAGCTCCTCAAACTCTATCTCTGGTGTAAAGGACAACTTTCTATCCCCGTGCGTTTGGACAGGAGAGACCGGCAAAATTAAAAAAATCGGGCATTTTGACCTTCCAAAAAAGAAATTTTTCTACACAAGGAGAACGAAGCGAACCAGGTGCCCGCCCTTTTAGCTGTAGCATCCAGGTATCCTCAGTAATAACCACCGTGAAAATCCAGCAAATCCGCCGCACTTTTTTCTACACTTTTTTTTCCGGTACCTATGGTATTTCGGTCTCTAATTAGGGGAATAATGACCCTACCGAGGAACGGGATACGGTCCTGTATTCCCCCTTGACTTGTTACACGATAGCCTCAAACCGGGAATCGCGAACACAAGTTGATTTTCGAAAAAAAAATGGGAAGGGTCTGCCGACATTCTAGCCGCCATAATTCCTCAGTGCTTGAAGTGACAATAAAGCCGAAGAGTGCGTTGAATTCAGCTCCTCAAACTCTATCTCTGGTGTAAAGGACAACTTTCTATCCCCGTGCGTTTGGACAGGAGAGACCGGCAAAATTTAAAAAATCGGGCATTTTGACCTTCCAAAAAAGAAATTTTTCTACACAAGGAGAACGAAGCGAACCAGGGGCCCGCCCTTTTATTAGCTGTAGCATCCAGGTATCCTCAGTAATAACCACCGTGAAAATCCAGCAAATCCGCCGCACTTTTTTCTACACTTTTTTTTCCGGTACCTATGGTATTTCGGTATCTAATTCCGGGAATAATGACCCTACCGAGGAACGGGATACGGTCCTGTATTCCCCCTTGACTTACTTGTTACACGATAGCCTCAAACGGGGAATCGCAACACAAGTTGTTTTTCGAAAAAAAAATGGGAAGGGTTTAAACCACTATTCTGCCGACATTCTAGCCGCCATAATTCCTCAGTGCTTGAAGTGACAATAAAGCCGAAGAGTGCGTTGAATTCAGCTCCTCAAACTCTATCTCTGGTGTAAAGGACAACTTTCTATCCCCGTGCGTTTGGACAGGAGAAATTTTTCTACACAAGGAGAACGAAGCGAACCAGGGGCCCGCCCTTTTAGCTGTAGCATCCAGGTATCCTCAGTAATAAACCACCGTGAAAATCCAGCAAATCCGCCGCACTTTTTTCTACACTTTTTTTTCCGGTACCTATGGTATTTCGGTCTCTAATTCCGGGAATAATGACCCTACCGAGGAACGGGATACGGTCCTGTATTCCGCCTTGACTTACTTGTTACACGATAGCCTCAAACCGGGAATCGCGAACACAAGTTGATTTTCGAAAAAAAATGGGAAGGGTTTAAACCACTATTCTGCCGGCATTCTAGCCGCCATAATTCCTCAGTGCTTGAAGTGACAATAAAGCCGAAGAGTGCGTTGAATTCAGCTCCTCAAACTCTATCTCTGGTGTAAAGGACAACTTTCTATCCCCGTGCGTTTGGACAGGAGAGACCGGCAAAATTTCAAAAATCGGGCATTTTGACCTTCCAAAAAAGAAATTTTTCTACACAAGGAGAACGAAGCGAACCAGGGGCCCGCCCTTTTAGCTGTAGCATCCAGGTATCCTCAGTTATAACCACCGTGAAAATCCAGCAAATCCGCCGCACTTTGTTCTACACTTTTTTTTCCGGTACCTATGGTATTTCGGTCTCTAATTCCGGGAATAATGACCCTACCGAGGAAAGGGATACGGTCCTGTATTCCCCCTTGACTTACTTGTTACACGATAGCCTCAAACCGGGAATCGCGAACACAAGTTGATTTTCGAAAAAAAAATGGGAAGGGGAACCACTATTCTGCCGACATTCTAGCCGCCATAATTCCTCAGTGCTTGAAGTGACAATAAAGCCGAAGAGTGCGTTGAATTCAGCTCCTCAAACTCTATCTCTGGTGTAAAGGACAACTTTCTATCCCCGTGCGTTTGGACAGGAGAGACCGGCAAAATTTAAAAAATCGGGCATTTTGACCTTCCAAAAAAGAAATTTTTCTACACAAGGAGAACGAAGCGAACCAGGGGCCCGCCCTTTTAGCTGTAGCATCCAGGTATCCTCAGTAATAACCACCGTGAAAATCCAGCAAATCCGCCGTACTTTTTTCTACACTTTTTTTTCCGGTACCTATGGTATTTCGGTCTCTAATTCCGGGAATAATGACCCTACCGAGGAACGGGATACGGTCCTGTATTCCCCCTTGACTTACTTGTTACACGATAGCCTCAAACCGGGAATCGCGAACACAATTCCTCAGCTCCTCAAACTCTATCTCTGGTGTAAAGGACAACTTTCTATCCCCGTGCGTTTGGACAGGAGAGACCGGCAAAATTAAAAAAATCGGGCATTTTGACCTTCCAAAAAAGAAATTTTTCTACACAAGGAGAACGAAGCGAACCAGGGGCCCGCCCTTTTAGCTGTAGCATCCAGGTATCCTCAGTAATAACCACCGTGAAAATCCAGCAAAGCCGCCGCACTTTTTTCTACACTTTTTTTTTCCGGTACCTATGGTATTTCGGTCTCTAATTCCGGGAATAATGACCCTACCGAGGAACGGGATACGGTCCTGTATTCCCCCTTGACTTACTTGTTACACGATAGCCTCAAACCGGGAATCGCGAACACAAGTTGATTTTCGAAAAAAAAAATGGGAAGGGTTTAAACCACTATTCTGCCGACATTCTAGCCGCCATAATTCCTCAGTGCTTGAAGTGACAATAAAGCCGAAGAGTGCGTTGAATTCAGCTCCTCAAACTCTATCTCTGGTGTAAAGGACAACTTTCTATCCCCGTGCGTTTGGACAGGAGAGACCGGCAAAATTAAAAAAATCGGGCATTTTGACCTTCCAAAAAAGAAATTTTTCTACACAAGGAGAACGAAGCGAACCAGGGGCCCGCCCTTTTAGCTGTAGCATCCAGGTATCCTCAGTAATAACCACCGTGAAAATCCAGCAAATCCGCCGCACTTTTTTCTACACTTTTTTTTCCGGTACCTATGGTATTTCGGTCTCTAATTCCGGGAATAATGACCCTACCGAGGAACGGGATACGGTCCTGTATTCCCCCTTGACTTGTTACACGATAGCCTCAAACCGGGAATCGCGAACACAAGTTGATTTTCGAAAAAAAAATGGGAAGGGTCTGCCGACATTCTAGCCGCCATAATTCCTCAGTGCTTGAAGTGACAATAAAGCCGTAGAGTGCGTTGAATTCAGCTCCTCAAACTCTATCTCTGGTGTAAAGGACAACTTTCTATCCAAGTGCGTTTGGACAGGAGAGACCGGCAAAATTTCAAATATCGGGCATTTTGTCCTTCCAAAAAAGAAATTTTTCTACACAAGGAGAACGAAGCGAACCAGGGGCCCGCCCTTTTAGCTGTAGCATCCAGGTATCCTCAGTAATAACCACCGTGAAAATCCAGCAAATCCGCCGCACTTTTTTCTACACTTTTTTTTCCGGTACCTATGGTATTTCGGTCTCTAATTCCGGGAATAATGACCCTACCGAGGAACGGGATACGGTCCTGTATTCCCCCTTGACTTACTTGTTACACGATAGCCTCAAACCGGGAATCGCGAACACAAGTTGATTTTCGAAAAAAAAATGGGAAGGGTTTAAACCACTATTCTGCCGGCATTCTAGCCGCCATAATTCCTCAGTGCTTGAAGTGACAATAAAGCCGAAGAGTGCGTTGAATTCAGCTCCTCAAACTCTATCTCTGGTGTAAAGGACAACTTTCTATCCCCGTGCGTTTGGACAGGAGAGACCGGCAAAATTTAAAAAATCGGGCATTTTGACCTTCCAAAAAAGAAATTTTTCTACACAAGGAGAACGAAGCGAACCAGGGGCCCGCCCTTTTAGCTATAGCATCCAGGTATCCTCAGTAATAACCACCGTGAAAATCCAGCAAATCCGCCGCACTTTTTTCTACACTTTTTTTTTCCGGTACCTATAGTATTTCGGTCTCTAATTCCGGGAATAATGACCCTACTGAGGAACGGGATACGGTACTGTATTCCCCCTTGACTTACTGGTTACACGATAGCCTCAAACCGGGAATCGCGAACACAAGTTGATTTTCGAAAAAAAAATGGGAAGGGTTTAAACCACTATTCTGCCGACATTCTAGCCGCCATAATTCCTCAGTGCTTGAAGTGACAATAAAGCCGAAGAGTGCGTTGAATTCAGCTCTTCAAACTCTATCTCTGGTGTAAAGGACAACTTTCTATCCCCGTGCGTTTGGACAGGAGAGAAAGGTAAAATTTCAAAAATCGGGCATTTTGACCTTCCAAAAAAGAAATTTTTCTACACAAGGAGAACGAAGCGAACCAGGGGCCCGCCCTTTTAGCTGTAGCATCCAGGTATCCTCAGTAATAACCACCGTGAAAATCCAGCAAATCCGCCGCACTTTGTTCTACACTTTTTTTTCCGGTACCTATGGTATTTCGGTCTCTAATTCCGGGAATAATGACCCTACCGAGGAACGGGATACGGTCCTGTATTCCCCCTTGACTTACTTGTTACACGATAGCCTCAAACCGGGAATCGCGAACACAAGTTGATTTTCGAAAAAAAAAATGGGAAGGGGAACCACTATTCTGCCGACATTCTAGCCGCCATAATTCCTCAGTGCTTGAAGTGACAATAAAGCCGAAGAGTGCGTTGAATTCAGCTCCTCAAACTCTATCTCTGGTGTAAAGGACAACTTTCTATCCCCGTGCGTTTGGACAGGAGAGACCGGCAAAATTTAAAAAATCGGGCATTTTGACCTTCCAAAAAAGAAATTTTTCTACACAAGGAGAACGAAGCGAACCAGGGGCCCGCCCTTTTAGCTGTAGCATCCAGGTATCCTCAGTAATAACCACCGTGAAAATCCAGCAAATCCGCCGTTCTTTTTTCTACACTTTTTTTTCCGGTACCTATGGTATTTCGGTCTCTAATTCCGGGAATAATGACCCTACCGAGGAACGGGATACGGTCCTGTATTCCCCCTTGACTTACTTGTTACACGATAGCCTCAAACCGGGAATCGCGAACACAATTCCTCAGCTCCTCAAACTCTATCTCTGGTGTAAAGGACAACTTTCTATCCCCGTGCGTTTGGACAGGAGAGAAAGGCAAAATTTCAAAAATCGGGCATTTTGACCTTCCAAAAAAGAAATTTTTCTACACAAGGAGAACGAAGCGAACCAGGGGCCCGCCCTTTTAGCTGTAGCATCCAGGTATCCTCAGTAATAACCACCGTGAAAATCCAGCAAATCCGCCGCACTTTTTTCTACAGTTTTTTTTCCGGTACCTATGGTATTTCGGTCTCTAATTCCGGGAATAATGACCCTACCGAGGAACGGGATACGGTCCTGTATTCCCCCTTGACTTACTTGTTACACGATAGCCTCAAACCGGGAATCGCGAACACAAGTTGATTTTCGAAAAAAAAAATGGGAAGGGTTTAAACCACTATTCTGCCGACATTCTAGCCGCCATAATTCCTCAGTGCTTGAAGTGACAATAAAGCCGAAGAGTGCGTTGAATTCAGCTCCTCAAACTCTATCTCTGGTGTAAAGGACAACTTTCTATCCCCGTGCGTTTGGACAGGAGAGACCGGCAAAATTAAAAAAATCGGGCATTTTGACCTTCCAAAAAAGAAATTTTTCTACACAAGGAGAACGAAGCGAACCAGGGGCCCGCCCTTTTAGCTGTAGCATCCAGGTATCCTCAGTAATAACCACCGTGAAAATCCAGCAAATCCGCCGCACTTTTTTCTACACTTTTTTTTCCGGTACCTATGGTATTTCGGTCTCTAATTCCGGGAATAATGACCCTACCGAGGAACGGGATACGGTCCTGTATTCCCCCTTGACTTGTTACACGATAGCCTCAAACCGGGAATCGCGAACACAAGTTGATTTTCGAAAAAAAAATGGGAAGGGTCTGCCGACATTCTAGCCGCCATAATTCCTCAGTGCTTGAAGTGACAATAAAGCCGAAGAGTGCGTTGAATTCAGCTCCTCAAACTCTATCTCTGGTGTAAAGGACAACTTTCTATCCCCGTGCGTTTGGACAGGAGAGACCGGCAAAATTTAAAAAATCGGGCATTTTGACCTTCCAAAAAGGAAACTTTTCTACACAAGGAGAACGAAGCGAACCAGGGGCCCACCCTTTTAGCTGTAGCATCCAGGTATCCTCAGTAATAACCACCGTGAAAATCCAGCAAATCCGCCGCACTTTTTTCTACACTTTTTTTTCCGGTACCTATGGTATTTCGGTCTCTAATTCCGGGAATAATGACCCTACCGAGGAACGGGATACGGTCCTGTATTCCCCCTTGACTTACTTGTTACACGATAGCCTCAAACCGGGAATCGCGAACACAAGTTGATTTTCGAAAAAAAAATGGGAAGGGTTTAAACCACTAGTCTGCCGACATTCTAGCCGCCATAATTCCTCAGTGCTTGAAGTGACAATAAAGCCGTAGAGTGCGTTGAATTCAGCTCCTCAAACTCTATCTCTGGTGTAAAGGACAACTTTCTATCCCCGTGCGTTTGGACAGGAGAGACCGGCAAAATTTAAAAAATCGGGCATTTTGACCTTCCAAAAAAGAAATTTTTCTACACAAAGAGAACGAAGCGAACCAGGGGCCCGCCCTTTTAGCTATAGCATCCAGGTATCCTCAGTAATAACCACCGTGAAAATCCAGCAAATCCGCCGCACTTTTTTCTACACTTTTTTTTTCCGGTACCTATGGTATTTCGGTCTCTAATTCCGGGAATAATGACCCTACTGAGGAACGGGATACGGTACTGTATTCCCCCTTGACTTACTGGTTACACGATAGCCTCAAACCGGGAATCGCGAACACAAGTTGATTTTCGAAAAAAAAATGGGAAGGGTTTAAACCACTATTCTGCCGACATTCTAGCCGCCATAATTCCTCAGTGCTTGAAGTGACAATAAAGCCGAAGAGTGCGTTGAATTCAGCTCTTCAAACTCTATCTCTGGTGTAAAGGACAACTTTCTATCCCCGTGCGTTTGGACAGGAGAGAAAGGTAAAATTTCAAAAATCGGGCATTTTGACCTTCCAAAAAAGAAATTTTTCTACACAAGGAGAACGAAGCGAACCAGGGGCCCGCCCTTTTAGCTGTAGCATCCAGGTATCCTCAGTAATAACCACCGTGAAAATCCAGCAAATCCGCCGCACTTTGTTCTACACTTTTTTTTCCGGTACCTATGGTATTTCGGTCTCTAATTCCGGGAATAATGACCCTACCGAGGAACGGGATACGGTCCTGTATTCCCCCTTGACTTACTTGTTACACGATAGCCTCAAACCGGGAATCGCGAACACAAGTTGATTTTCGAAAAAAAAAAAATGGGAAGGGGAACCACTATTCTGCCGACATTCTAGCCGCCATAATTCCTCAGTGCTTGAAGTGACAATAAAGCCGAAGAGTGCGTTGAATTCAGCTCCTCAAACTCTATCTCTGGTGTAAAGGACAACTTTCTATCCCCGTGCGTTTGGACAGGAGAGACCGGCAAAATTTAAAAAATCGGGCATTTTGACCTTCCAAAAAGGAAACTTTTCTACACAAGGAGAACGAAGCGAACCAGGGGCCCGCCCTTTTAGCTGTAGCATCCAGGTATCCTCAGTAATAACCACCGTGAAAATCCAGCAAATCCGCCGCACTTTTTTCTACACTTTTTTTTTCCGGTACCTATGGTATTTCGGTCTCTAATTCCGGGAATAATGACCCTACCGAGGAACGGGATACGGTCCTGTATTCCCCCTTGACGTACTTGTTACACGATAGCCTCAAACCGGGAATCGCGAACACAAGTTGATTTTCGAAAAAAAAATGGGAAGGGTTTAAACCACTAGTCTGCCGACATTCTAGCCGCCATAATTCCTCAGTGCTTGAAGTGACAATAAAGCCGTAGAGTGCGTTGAATTCAGCTCCTCAAACTCTATCTCTGGTGTAAAGGACAACTTTCTATCCAAGTGCGTTTGGACAGGAGAGACCGGCAAAATTTCAAATATCGGGCATTTTGTCCTTCCAAAAAAGAAATTTTTCTACACAAGGAGAACGAAGCGAACCAGGGGCCCGCCCTTTTAGCTGTAGCATCCAGGTATCCTCAGTAATAACCACCGTGAAAATCCAGCAAATCCGCCGCACTTTTTTCTACACTTTTTTTTCCGGTACCTATGGTATTTCGGTCTCTAATTCCGGGAATAATGACCCTACCGAGGAACGGGATACGGTCCTGTATTCCCCCTTGACTTACTTGTTACACGATAGCCTCAAACCGGGAATCGCGAACACAATTCCTCAGCTCCTCAAACTCTATCTCTGGTGTAAAGGACAACTTTCTATCCCCGTGCGTTTGGACAGGAGAGAAAGGCAAAATTTCAAAAATCGGGCATTTTGACCTTCCAAAAAAGAAATTTTTCTACACAAGGAGAACGAAGCGAACCAGGGGCCCGCCCTTTTAGCTGTAGCATCCAGGTATCCTCAGTAATAACCACCGTGAAAATCCAGCAAATCCGCCGCACTTTTTTCTACAGTTTTTTTTCCGGTACCTATGGTATTTCGGTCTCTAATTCCGGGAATAATGACCCTACCGAGGAACGGTATACGGTCCTGTATTCCATCTTGACTTACTTGTTACACGATAGCCTCAAACCGGGAATCGCGAACACAAGTTGATTTTCGAAAAAAAAATGGGAAGGGTTTAAACCACTATTCTGCCGACATTCTAGCCGCCATAATTCCTCAGTGCTTGAAGTGACAATAAAGCCGAAGAGTGCGTTGAATTCAGCTCCTCAAACTCTATCTCTGGTGTAAAGGACAACTTTCTATCCCCGTGCGTTTGGACAGGAGAGACCGGCAAAATTAAAAAAATCGGGCATTTTGACCTTCCAAAAAAGAAATTTTTCTACACAAGGAGAACGAAGCGAACCAGGGGCCCGCCCTTTTAGCTGTAGCATCCAGGTATCCTCAGTAATAACCACCGTGAAAATCCAGCAAATCCGCCGCACTTTTTTCTACACTTATGGTATTTCGGTCTCTAATTCCGGGAATAATGACCCTACCGAGGAACGGGATACGGTCCTGTATTCCCCCTTGACTTGTTACACGATAGCCTCAAACCGGGAATCGCGAACACAAGTTGATTTTCGAAAAAAAAATGGGAAGGGTCTGCCGACATTCTAGCCGCCATAATTCCTCAGTGCTTGAAGTGACAATAAAGCCGAAGAGTGCGTTGAATTCAGCTCCTCAAACTCTATCTCTGGTGTAAAGGACAACTTTCTATCCCCGTGCGTTTGGACAGGAGAGACCGGCAAAATTTAAAAAATCGGGCATTTTGACCTTCCAAAAAGGAAACTTTTCTACACAAGGAGAACGAAGCGAACCAGGGGCCCACCCTTTTAGCTGTAGCATCCAGGTATCCTCAGTAATAACCACCGTGAAAATCCAGCAAATCCGCCGCACTTTGTTCTACACTTTTTTTTCCGGTACCTATGGTATTTCGGTCTCTAATTCCGGGAATAATGACCCTACCGAGGAACGGGATACGGTCCTGTATTCCCCCTTGACTTACTTGTTACACGATAGCCTCAAACCGGGAATCGCGAACACAAGTTGATTTTCGAAAAAAAAATGGGAAGGGTTTAAACCACTAGTCTGCCGACATTCTAGCCGCCATAATTCCTCAGTGCTTGAAGTGACAATAAAGCCGAAGAGTGCGTTGAATTCAGCTCTTCAAACTCTATCTCTGGTGTAAAGGACAACTTTCTATCCCCGTGCGTTTGGACAGGAGAGAAAGGTAAAATTTCAAAAATCGGGCATTTTGACCTTCCAAAAAAGAAATTTTTCTACACAAGGAGAACGAAGCGAACCAGGGGCCCGCCCTTTTAGCTGTAGCATCCAGGTATCCTCAGTAATAACCACCGTGAAAATCCAGCAAATCCGCCGCACTTTGTTCTACACTTTTTTTTCCGGTACCTATGGTATTTCGGTCTCTAATTCCGGGAATAATGACCCTACCGAGGAACGGGATACGGTCCTGTATTCCCCCTTGACTTACTTGTTACACGATAGCCTCAAACCGGGAATCGCGAACACAAGTTGATTTTCGAAAAAAAAAATGGGAAGGGGAACCACTATTCTGCCGACATTCTAGCCGCCATAATTCCTCAGTGCTTGAAGTGACAATAAAGCCGAAGAGTGCGTTGAATTCAGCTCCTCAAACTCTATCTCTGGTGTAAAGGACAACTTTCTATCCCCGTGCGTTTGGACAGGAGAGACCGGCAAAATTAAAAAAATCGGGCATTTTGACCTTCCAAAAAAGAAATTTTTCTACACAAGGAGAACGAAGCGAACCAGGGGCCCGCCCTTTTAGCTGTAGCATCCAGGTATCCTCAGTAATAACCACCGTGAAAATCCAGCAAATCCGCCGCACTTTTTTCTACACTTTTTTTTCCGGTACCTATGGTATTTCGGTCTCTAATTCCGGGAATAATGACCCTACCGAGGAACGGGATACGGTCCTGTATTCCCCCTTGACTTACTTGTTACACGATAGCCTCAAACCGGGAATCGCGAACACAAGTTGATTTTCGAACACTATTCTGCCGACATTCTAGCCGCCATAATTCCTCAGTGCTTCAAGTGACAATAAAGCCGAAGAGTGCGTTGAATTCAGCTCCTCAAACTCTATCTCTGGTGTAAAGGACAACTTTCTATCCCCGTGCGTTTGGACAGGAGAGACCGGCAAAATTAAAAAAATCGGGCATTTTGACCTTCCAAAAAAGAAATTTTTCTACACAAGGAGAACGAAGCGAACCAGGGGCCCGCCCTTTTAGCTGTAGCATCCAGGTATCCTCAGTAATAACCACCGTGAAAATCCAGCAAATCCGCCGCACTTTTTTCTACACATTTTTTTCCGGTACCTATGGTATTTCGGTCTCTAATTCCGGGAATAATGACCCTACCGAGGAACGGGATACGGTCCTGTATTCCCCCTTGACTTACTTGTTACACGATAGCCTCAAACCGGGAATCGCGAACACAAGTTGATTTTCGAAAAAAAAATGGGAAGGGGAACCACTATTCTGCCGACATTCTAGCCGCCATAATTCCTCAGTGCTTGAGTGACAATAAAGCCGAAGAGTGCGTTGAATTCAGCTCCTCAAACTCTATCTCTGGTGTAAAGGACAACTTTCTATCCCCGTGCGTTTGGACAGGAGAGACCGGCAAAATTTAAAAAATCGGGCATTTTGACCTTCCAAAAAAGAAATTTTTCTACACAAGGAGAACGAAGCGAACCAGGGGCCCGCCCTTTTAGCTGTAGCATCCAGGTATCCTCAGTAATAACCACCGTGAAAATCCAGCAAATCCGCCGCACTTTTTTTTACACTTTTTTTTTCCGGTACCTATGGTATTTCGGTCTCTAATTGCGGGAATAATGACCCTACCGAGGAACGGGATACGGTCCTGTATTCCCCCTTGACTTACTTGTTACACGATAGCCTCAAACCGGGAATCGCGAACACAAGTTGATTTTCGAAAAAAAAAATGGGAAGGGTTTAAACCACTATTCTGCCGACATTCTAGCCGCCATAATTCCTCAGTGCTTGAAGTGACAATAAAGCCGAAGAGTGCGTTGAATTCAGCTCCTCAAACTCTATCTCTGGTGTAAAGGACAACTTTCTATCCCCGTGCGTTTGGACAGGAGAGACCGGCAAAATTTAAAAAATCGGGCATTTTGACCTTCCAAAAAAGAAATTTTTCTACACAAGGAGAACGAAGCGAACCAGGGGCCCGCCCTTTTAGCTGTAGCATCCAGGTATCCTCAGTAATAACCACCGTGAAAATCCAGCAAATCCGCCGCACTTTTTTCTACACTTTTTTTTCCGGTACCTATGGTATTTCGGTCTCTAATTCCGGGAATAATGACCCTACCGAGGAACGGGATACGGTCTTGTATTCCCCCTTGACTTGTTACACGATAGCCTCAAACCGGGAATCGCGAACACAAGTTGATTTTCGAAAAAAAAATGGGAAGGGTCTGCCGACATTCTAGCCGCCATAATTCCTCAGTGCTTGAAGTGACAATAAAGCCGAAGAGTGCGTTGAATTCAGCTCCTCAAACTCTATCTCTGGTGTAAAGGACAACTTTCTATCCCCGTGCGTTTGGACAGGAGAGACCGGCAAAATTTAAAAAATCGGGCATTTTGACCTTCCAAAAAGGAAATTTTTCTACACAAGGAGAACGAAGCGAACCAGGGGCCCGCCCTTTTAGCTGTAGCATCCAGGTATCCTCAGTAATAACCACCGTGAAAATCCAGCAAATCCGCCGCACTTTTTTCTACACTTTTTTTTCCGGTACCTATGGTATTTCGGTCTCTAATTCCGGGAATAACGACCCTACCGAGGAACGGGATACGGTCCTGTATTCCCCCTTGACTTACTTGTTACACGATAGCCTCAAACCGGGAATCGCGAACACAAGTTGATTTTCGAAAAAAAAAATGGGAAGGGTTTAAACCACTATTCTGCCGACATTCTAGCCGCCATAATTCCTCAGTGCTTCAAGTGACAATAAAGCCGAAGAGAGCGTTGAATTCAGCTCCTCAAACTCTATCTCTGGTGTAAAGGACAACTTTCTATCCCCGTGCGTTTGGACAGGAGAGACCGGCAAAATTTAAAAAATCGGGCATTTTGACCTTCCAAAAAAGAAATTTTTCTACACAAGGAGAACGAAGCGAACCAGGGGCCCGCCCTTTTAGCTGTAGCATCCAGGTATCCACAGTAATAACCACCGTGAAAATCCAGCAAATCCGCCGCACTTTTTTCTACACTTTTTTTTCCGGTACCTATGGTATTTCGGTCTCTAATTCCGGGAATAATGACCCTACCGAGGAACGGGATACGGTCCTGTATTCCCCCTTGACTTACTTGTTACACGATAGCCTCAAACCGGGAATCGCGAACACAAGTTGATTTTCGAAAAAAAAATGGGAAGGGTTTTAAACCACTAGTCTGCCGACATTCTAGCCGCCATAATTCCTCAGTGCTTGAAGTGACAATAAAGCCGTAGAGTGCGTTGAATTCAGCTCCTCAAACTCTATCTCTGGTGTAAAGGACAACTTTCTATCCCCGTGCGTTTGGACAGGAGAGACCGGCAAAATTTCAAATATCGGGCATTTTGTCCTTCCAAAAAAGAAATTTTTCTACACAAGGAGAACGAAGCGAACCAGGGGCCCGCCCTTTTAGCTGTAGCATCCAGGTATCCTCAGTAATAACCACCGTGAAAATCCAGCAAATCGGTACCTATGGTATTTCGGTCTCTAATTCCGGGAATAATGACCCTACTGAGGAACGGGATACGGTACTGTATTCCCCCTTGACTTACTGGTTACACGATAGCCTCAAACCAGGAATCGCGAACACAAGTTGATTTTCGAAAAAAAAATGGGAAGGGTTTAAACCACTATTCTGCCGACATTCTAGCCGCCATAATTCCTCAGTGCTTGAAGTGACAATAAAGCCGAAGAGTGCGTTGAATTCAGCTCTTCAAACTCTATCTCTGGTGTAAAGGACAACTTTCTATCCCCGTGCGTTTGGACAGGAGAGAAAGGCAAAATTTCAAAAAACGGGCATTTTGACCTTCCAAAAAAGAAATTTTTCTACACAAGGAGACCGAAGCGAACCAGGGGCCCGCCCTTTTAGCTGTAGCATCCAGGTATCCTCAGTAATAACCACCGTGAAAATCCAGCAAATCCGCCGCACTTTGTTCTACACTTTTTTTTCCGGTACCTATGGTATTTCGGTCTCTAATTCCGGGAATAATGACCCTACCGAGGAACGGGATACGGTCCTGTATTCCCCCTTGACTTACTTGTTACACGATAGCCTCAAACCGGGAATCGCGAACACAAGTTGATTTTCGAAAAAAAAATGGGAAGGGGAACCACTATTCTGCCGACATTCTAGCCGCCATAATTCCTCAGTGCTTGAAGTGACAATAAAGCCGAAGAGTGCGTTGAATTCA
This sequence comes from Periplaneta americana, assembly GCF_040183065.1. NCBI lineage: Eukaryota > Metazoa > Arthropoda > Insecta > Blattodea > Blattidae > Periplaneta > Periplaneta americana. The sequence continues at coordinate 199,009 of NW_027185516.1, forward strand.
GCTCCTCAAACTCTATCTCTGGTGTAAAGGACAACTTTCTATCCCCGTGCGTTTGGACAGGAGAGACCGGCAAAATTTAAAAAATCGGGCATTTTGACCTTCCAAAAAAGAAATTTTTCTACACAAGGAGAACGAAGCGAACCAGGGGCCCGCGCTTGTAGCTGTAGCATCCAGGTATCCTCAGTAATAACCACCGTGAAAATCCAGCAAATCCGCCGTACTTTTTTCTACACTTTTTTTTCCGGTACCTATGGTATTTCGGTCTCTAATTCCGGGAATAATGACCCTACCGAGGAACGGGATACGGTCCTGTATTCCCCCTTGACTTACTTGTTACACGATAGCCTCAAACCGGGAATCGCGAACACAATTCCTCAGCTCCTCAAACTCTATCTCTGGTGTAAAGGACAACTTTCTATCCCCGTGCGTTTGGACAGGAGAGACCGGCAAAATTAAAAAAATCGGGCATTTTGACCTTCCAAAAAAGAAATTTTTCTACACAAGGAGAACGAAGCGAACCAGGGGCCCGCCCTTTTAGCTGTAGCATCCAGGTATCCTCAGTAATAAGCACCGTGAAAATCCAGCAAATCCGCCGCACTTTTTTCTACAGTTTTTTTTCCGGTACCTATGGTATTTCGGTCTCTAATTCCGGGAATAATGACCCTACCGAGGAACGGTATACGGTCCTGTATTCCATCTTGACTTACTTGTTACACGATAGCCTCAAACCGGGAATCGCGAACACAAGTTGATTTTCGAAAAAAAATGGGAAGGGTTTAAACCACTATTCTGCCGACATTCTAGCCGCCATAATTCCTCAGTGCTTGAAGTGACAATAAAGCCGAAGAGTGCGTTGAATTCAGCTCCTCAAACTCTATCTCTGGTGTAAAGGACAACTTTCTATCCCCGTGCGTTTGGACAGGAGAGACCGGCAAAATTTAAAAAATCGGGCATTTTGACCTTCCAAAAAAGAAATTTTTCTACACAAGGAGAACGAAGCGAACCAGGGGCCCGCCCTTTTAGCTGTAGCATCCAGGTATCCTCAGTAATAACCACCGTGAAAATCCAGCAAATCCGCCGCACTTTTTTCTACACTTTTTTTTCCGGTACCTATGGTATTTCGGTCTCTAATTCCGGGAATAATGACCCTACCGAGGAACGGTATACGGTCCTGTATTCCATCTTGACTTACTTGTTACACGATAGCCTCAAACCGGGAATCGCGAACACAAGTTGATTTTCGAAAAAAAAATGGGAAGGGTTTAAACCACTATTCTGCCGACATTCTAGCCGCCATAATTCCTCAGTGCTTGAAGTGACAATAAAGCCGAAGAGTGCGTTGAATTCAGCTCCTCAAACTCTATCTCTGGTGTAAAGGACAACTTTCTATGCCCGTGCGTTTGGACAGGAGAGACCGGCAAAATTTAAAAAATCGGGCATTTTGACCTTCCAAAAAAGAAATTTATCTACACAAGGAGAACGAAGCGAACCAGGGGCCCGCCCTTTTAGCTGTAGCATCCAGGTATCCTCAGTAATAACCACCGTGAAAATCCAGCAAATCCGCCGCACTTTTTTCTACACTTTTTTTTCCGGTACCTATGGTATTTCGGTCTCTAATTCCGGGAATAATGACCCTACCGAGGAACGGGATACGGTCCTGTATTCCCCCTTGACTTACTTGTTACACGATAGCCTCAAACCGGGAATCGCGAACACAAGTTGATTTTCGAACACTATTCTGCCGACATTCTAGCCGCCATAATTCCTCAGTGCTTCAAGTGACAATAAAGCCGAAGAGTGCGTTGAATTCAGCTCCTCAAACTCTATCTCTGGTGTAAAGGACAACTTTCTATCCCCGTGCGTTTGGACAGGAGAGACCGGCAAAATTAAAAAAATCGGGCATTTTGACCTTCCAAAAGAGAAATTTTTCTACACAAGGAGAACGAAGCGAACCAGGGGCCCGCCCTTTTAGCTATAGCATCCAGGTATCCTCAGTAATAACCACCGTGAAAATCCAGCAAATCCGCCGCACTTTTTTCTACACTTTTTTTTTCCGGTACCTATGGTATTTCGGTCTCTAATTCCGGGAATAATGACCCTACTGAGGAACGGGATACGGTACTGTATTCCCCCTTGACTTACTGGTTACACGATAGCCTCAAACCAGGAATCGCGAACACAAGTTGATTTTCGAAAAAAAAATTCTGCCGACATTCTAGCCGCCATAATTCCTCAGTGCTTGAAGTGACAATAAAGCCGAAGAGTGCGTTGAATTCAGCTCTTCAAACTCTATCTCTGGTGTAAAGGACAACTTTCTATCCCCGTGCGTTTGGACAGGAGAGAAAGGCAAAATTTCAAAAAACGGGCATTTTGACCTTCCAAAAAAGAAATTTTTCTACACAAGGAGAACGAAGCGAACCAGGGGCCCGCCCTTTTAGCTGTAGCATCCAGGTATCCTCAGTAATAACCACCGTGAAAATCCAGCAAATCCGCCGCACTTTGTTCTACACTTTTTTTTCCGGTACCTATGGTATTTCGGTCTCTAATTCCGGGAATAATGACCCTACCGAGGAACGGGATACGGTCCTGTATTCCCCCTTGACTTACTTGTTACACGATAGCCTCAAACCGGGAATCGCGAACACAAGTTGATTTTCGAAAAAAAAATGGGAAGGGGAACCACTATTCTGCCGACATTCTAGCCGCCATAATTCCTCAGTGCTTGAAGTGACAATAAAGCCGAAGAGTGCGTTGAATTCAGCTCCTCAAACTCTATCTCTGGTGTAAAGGACAACTGTCTATCCCCGTGCGTTTGGACAGGAGAGACCGGCAAAATTTAAAAAATCGGGCATTTTGACCTTCCAAAAAAGAAATTTTTCTACACAAGGAGAACGAAGCGAACCAGGGGCCCGCCCTTTTAGCTGTAGCATCCAGGTATCCTCAGTAATAACCACCGTGAAAATCCAGCAAATCCGCCGTACTTTTTTCTACACTTTTTTTTCCGGTACCTATGGTATTTCGGTCTCTAATTCCGGGAATAATGACCCTACCGAGGAACGGGATACGGTCCTGTATTCCCCCTTGACTTACTTGTTACACGATAGCCTCAAACCGGGAATCGCGAACACAATTCCTCAGCTCCTCAAACTCTATCTCTGGTGTAAAGGATAACTTTCTATCCCCGTGCGTTTGGACAGGAGAGACCGGCAAAATTAAAAAAATCGGGCATTTTGACCTTCCAAAAAAGAAATTTTTCTACACAAGGAGAACGAAGCGAACCAGGGGCCCGCCCTTTTAGCTGTAGCATCCAGGTATCCTCAGTAATAACCACCGTGAAAATCCAGCAAATCCGCCGCACTTTTTTTTACACTTTTTTTTTCCGGTACCTATGGTATTTCGGTCTCTAATTGCGGGAATAATGACCCTACCGAGGAACGGGATACGGTCCTGTATTCCCCCTTGACTTACTTGTTACACGATAGCCTCAAACCGGGAATCGCGAACACAAGTTGATTTTCGAAAAAAAAAATGGGAAGGGTTTAAACCACTATTCTGCCGACATTCTAGCCGCCATAATTCCTCAGTGCTTGAAGTGACAATAAAGCCGAAGAGTGCGTTGAATTCAGCTCCTCAAACTCTATCTCTGGTGTAAAGGACAACTTTCTATCCCCGTGCGTTTGGACAGGAGAGACCGGCAAAATTAAAAAAATCGGGCATTTTGACCTTCCAAAAAAGAAATTTTTCTACACAAGGAGAACGAAGCGAACCAGGGGCCCGCCCTTTTAGCTGTAGCATCCAGGTATCCTCAGTAATAACCACCGTGAAAATCCAGCAAATCCGCCGCACTTTTTTCTACACTTTTTTTTCCGGTACCTATGGTATTTCGGTCTCTAATTCCGGGAATAATGACCCTACCGAGGAACGGGATACGGTCTTGTATTCCCCCTTGACTTGTTACACGATAGCCTCAAACCGGGAATCGCGAACACAAGTTGATTTTCGAAAAAAAAATGGGAAGGGTCTGCCGACATTCTAGCCGCCATAATTCCTCAGTGCTTGAAGTGACAATAAAGCCGAAGAGTGCGTTGAATTCAGCTCCTCAAACTCTATCTCTGGTGTAAAGGACAACTTTCTATCCCCGTGCGTTTGGACAGGAGAGACCGGCAAAATTTAAAAAATCGGGCATTTTGACCTTCCAAAAAGGAAATTTTTCTACACAAGGAGAACGAAGCGAACCAGGGGCCCGCCCTTTTAGCTGTAGCATCCAGGTATCCTCAGTAATAACCACCGTGAAAATCCAGCAAATCCGCCGCACTTTTTTCTACACTTTTTTTTCCGGTACCTATGGTATTTCGGTCTCTAATTCCGGGAATAACGACCCTACCGAGGAACGGGATACGGTCCTGTATTCCCCCTTGACTTACTTGTTACACGATAGCCTCAAACCGGGAATCGCGAACACAAGTTGATTTTCGAAAAAAAAAATGGGAAGGGTTTAAACCACTATTCTGCCGACATTCTAGCCGCCATAATTCCTCAGTGCTTCAAGTGACAATAAAGCCGAAGAGAGCGTTGAATTCAGCTCCTCAAACTCTATCTCTGGTGTAAAGGACAACTTTCTATCCCCGTGCGTTTGGACAGGAGAGACCGGCAAAATTTAAAAAATCGGGCATTTTGACCTTCCAAAAAAGAAATTTTTCTACACAAGGAGAACGAAGCGAACCAGGGGCCCGCCCTTTTAGCTGTAGCATCCAGGTATCCACAGTAATAACCACCGTGAAAATCCAGCAAATCCGCCGCACTTTTTTCTACACTTTTTTTTCCGGTACCTATGGTATTTCGGTCTCTAATTCCGGGAATAATGACCCTACCGAGGAACGGGATACGGTCCTGTATTCCCCCTTGACTTACTTGTTACACGATAGCCTCAAACCGGGAATCGCGAACACAAGTTGATTTTCGAAAAAAAAATGGGAAGGGTTTTAAACCACTAGTCTGCCGACATTCTAGCCGCCATAATTCCTCAGTGCTTGAAGTGACAATAAAGCCGTAGAGTGCGTTGAATTCAGCTCCTCAAACTCTATCTCTGGTGTAAAGGACAACTTTCTATCCCCGTGCGTTTGGACAGGAGAGACCGGCAAAATTTCAAATATCGGGCATTTTGTCCTTCCAAAAAAGAAATTTTTCTACACAAGGAGAACGAAGCGAACCAGGGGCCCGCCCTTTTAGCTGTAGCATCCAGGTATCCTCAGTAATAACCACCGTGAAAATCCAGCAAATCGGTACCTATGGTATTTCGGTCTCTAATTCCGGGAATAATGACCCTACTGAGGAACGGGATACGGTACTGTATTCCCCCTTGACTTACTGGTTACACGATAGCCTCAAACCAGGAATCGCGAACACAAGTTGATTTTCGAAAAAAAAATGGGAAGGGTTTAAACCACTATTCTGCCGACATTCTAGCCGCCATAATTCCTCAGTGCTTGAAGTGACAATAAAGCCGAAGAGTGCGTTGAATTCAGCTCTTCAAACTCTATCTCTGGTGTAAAGGACAACTTTCTATCCCCGTGCGTTTGGACAGGAGAGAAAGGCAAAATTTCAAAAAACGGGCATTTTGACCTTCCAAAAAAGAAATTTTTCTACACAAGGAGAACGAAGCGAACCAGGGGCCCGCCCTTTTAGCTGTAGCATCCAGGTATCCTCAGTAATAACCACCGTGAAAATCCAGCAAATCCGCCGCACTTTGTTCTACACTTTTTTTTCCGGTACCTATGGTATTTCGGTCTCTAATTCCGGGAATAATGACCCTACCGAGGAACGGGATACGGTCCTGTATTCCCCCTTGACTTACTTGTTACACGATAGCCTCAAACCGGGAATCGCGAACACAAGTTGATTTTCGAAAAAAAAATGGGAAGGGGAACCACTATTCTGCCGACATTCTAGCCGCCATAATTCCTCAGTGCTTGAAGTGACAATAAAGCCGAAGAGTGCGTTGAATTCAGCTCCTCAAACTCTATCTCTGGTGTAAAGGACAACTTTCTATCCCCGTGCGTTTGGACAGGAGAGACGGGCAAAATTTAAAAAATCGGGCATTTTGACCTTCCAAAAAAGAAATTTTTCTACACAAGGAGAACGAAGCGAACCAGGGGCCCGCGCTTGTAGCTGTAGCATCCAGGTATCCTCAGTAATAACCACCGTGAAAATCCAGCAAATCCGCCGTACTTTTTTCTACACTTTTTTTTCCGGTACCTATGGTATTTCGGTCTCTAATTCCGGGAATAATGACCCTACCGAGGAACGGGATACGGTCCTGTATTCCCCCTTGACTTACTTGTTACACGATAGCCTCAAACCGGGAATCGCGAACACAATTCCTCAGCTCCTCAAACTCTATCTCTGGTGTAAAGGACAACTTTCTATCCCCGTGCGTTTGGACAGGAGAGACCGGCAAAATTAAAAAAATCGGGCATTTTGACCTTCCAAAAAAGAAATTTTTCTACACAAGGAGAACGAAGCGAACCAGGGGCCCGCCCTTTTAGCTGTAGCATCCAGGTATCCTCAGTAATAAGCACCGTGAAAATCCAGCAAATCCGCCGCACTTTTTTCTACAGTTTTTTTTCCGGTACCTATGGTATTTCGGTCTCTAATTCCGGGAATAATGACCCTACCGAGGAACGGTATACGGTCCTGTATTCCATCTTGACTTACTTGTTACACGATAGCCTCAAACCGGGAATCGCGAACACAAGTTGATTTTCGAACACTATTCTGCCGACATTCTAGCCGCCATAATTCCTCAGTGCTTCAAGTGACAATAAAGCCGAAGAGTGCGTTGAATTCAGCTCCTCAAACTCTATCTCTGGTGTAAAGGACAACTTTCTATCCCCGTGCGTTTGGACAGGAGAGACCGGCAAAATTAAAAAAATCGGGCATTTTGACCTTCCAAAAGAGAAATTTTTCTACACAAGGAGAACGAAGCGAACCAGGGGCCCGCCCTTTTAGCTATAGCATCCAGGTATCCTCAGTAATAACCACCGTGAAAATCCAGCAAATCCGCCGCACTTTTTTCTACACTTTTTTTTTCCGGTACCTATGGTATTTCGGTCTCTAATTCCGGGAATAATGACCCTACTGAGGAACGGGATACGGTACTGTATTCCCCCTTGACTTACTGGTTACACGATAGCCTCAAACCAGGAATCGCGAACACAAGTTGATTTTCGAAAAAAAAATTCTGCCGACATTCTAGCCGCCATAATTCCTCAGTGCTTGAAGTGACAATAAAGCCGAAGAGTGCGTTGAATTCAGCTCTTCAAACTCTATCTCTGGTGTAAAGGACAACTTTCTATCCCCGTGCGTTTGGACAGGAGAGAAAGGCAAAATTTCAAAAAACGGGCATTTTGACCTTCCAAAAAAGAAATTTTTCTACACAAGGAGAACGAAGCGAACCAGGGGCCCGCCCTTTTAGCTGTAGCATCCAGGTATCCTCAGTAATAACCACCGTGAAAATCCAGCAAATCCGCCGCACTTTGTTCTACACTTTTTTTTCCGGTACCTATGGTATTTCGGTCTCTAATTCCGGGAATAATGACCCTACCGAGGAACGGGATACGGTCCTGTATTCCCCCTTGACTTACTTGTTACACGATAGCCTCAAACCGGGAATCGCGAACACAAGTTGATTTTCGAAAAAAAAATGGGAAGGGGAACCACTATTCTGCCGACATTCTTGCCGCCATAATTCCTCAGTGCTTGAAGTGACAATAAAGCCGAAGAGTGCGTTGAATTCAGCTCCTCAAACTCTATCTCTGGTGTAAAGGACAACTTTCTATCCCCGTGCGTTTGGACAGGAGAGACCGGCAAAATTTAAAAAATCGGGCATTTTGACCTTCCAAAAAAGAAATTTTTCTACACGAGGAGAACGAAGCGAACCAGGGGCCCGCCCTTGTAGCTGTAGCATCCAGGTATCCTCAGTAATAACCACCGTGAAAATCCAGCAAATCCGCCGTACTTTTTTCTACACTTTTTTTTCCGGTACCTATGGTATTTCGGTCTCTAATTCCGGGAATAATGACCCTACCGAGGAACGGGATACGGTCCTGTATTCCCCCTTGACTTACTTGTTACACGATAGCCTCAAACCGGGAATCGCGAACACAATTCCTCAGCTCCTCAAACTCTATCTCTGGTGTAAAGGACAACTTTCTATCCCCGTGCGTTTGGACAGGAGTGACCGGCAAAATTAAAAAAATCGGGCATTTTGACCTTCCAAAAAAGAAATTTTTCTACACAAGGAGAACGAAGCGAACCAGGGGCCCGCCCTTTTAGCTGTAGCATCCAGGTATCCTCAGTAATAACCACCGTGAAAATCCAGCAAATCCGCCGCACTTTTTTCTACAGTTTTTTTTCCGGTACCTATGGTATTTCGGTCTCTAATTCCGGGAATAATGACCCTACCGAGGAACGGTATACGGTCCTGTATTCCATCTTGACTTACTTGTTACACGATAGCCTCAAACCGGGAATCGCGAACACAAGTTGATTTTCGAAAAAAAAATGGGAAGGGTTTAAACCACTATTCTGCCGACATTCTAGCCGCCATAATTCCTCAGTGCTTGAAGTGACAATAAAGCCGAAGAGTGCGTTGAATTCAGCTCCTCAAACTCTATCTCTGGTGTAAAGGACAACTTTCTATCCCCCTGCGTTTGGACAGGAGAGACCGGCAAAATTTAAAAAATCGGGCATTTTGACCTTCCAAAAAAGAAATTTTTCTACACAAGGAGAACGAAGCGAACCAGGGGCCCGCCCTTTTAGCTGTAGCATCCAGGTATCCTCAGTAATAACCACCGTGAAAATCCAGCAAATCCGCCGCACTTTTTTCTACACTTTTTTTTCCGGTACCTATGGTATTTCGGTCTCTAATTCCGGGAATAATGACCCTACCGAGGAACGGGATACGGTCCTGTATTCCCCCTTGACTTACTTGTTACACGATAGCCTCAAACCGGGAATCGCGAACACAAGTTGATTTTCGAACACTATTCTGCCGACATTCTAGCCGCCATAATTCCTCAGTGCTTCAAGTGACAATAAAGCCGAAGAGTGCGTTGAATTCAGCTCCTCAAACTCTATCTCTGGTGTAAAGGACAACTTTCTATCCCCGTGCGTTTGGACAGGAGAGACCGGCAAAATTAAAAAAATCGGGCATTTTGACCTTCCAAAAAAGAAATTTTTCTACACAAGGAGAACGAAGCGAACCAGGGGCCCGCCCTTTTAGCTGTAGCATCCAGGTATCCTCAGTAATAACCACCGTGAAAATCCAGCAAATCCGCCGCACTTTTTTCTACACTTTTTTTTCCGGTACCTATGGTATTTCGGTCTCTAATTCCGGGAATAATGACCCTACCGAGGAACGGGATACGGTCCTGTATTCCCCCTTGACTTGTTACACGATAGCCTCAAACCGGGAATCGCGAACACAAGTTGATTTTCGAAAAAAAAATGGGAAGGGTCTGCCGACATTCTAGCCGCCATAATTCCTCAGTGCTTGAAGTGACAATAAAGCCGAAGAGTGCGTTGAATTCAGCTCCTCAAACTCTATCTCTGGTGTAAAGGACAACTTTCTATCCCCGTGCGTTTGGACAGGAGAGACCGGCAAAATTTAAAAAATCGGGCATTTTGACCTTCCAAAAAGGAAATTTTTCTACACAAGGAGAACGAAGCGAACCAGGGGCCCGCCCTTTTAGCTGTAGCATCCAGGTATCCTCAGTAATAACCACCGTGAAAATCCAGCAAATCCGCCGCACTTTTTTCTACACTTTTTTTTCCGGTACCTATGGTATTTCGGTCTCTAATTCCGGGAATAATGACCCTACCGAGGAACGGGATACGGTCCTGTATTCCCCCTTGACTTACTTGTTACACGATAGCCTCAAACCGGGAATCGCGAACACAAGTTGATTTTCGAAAAAAAAATGGGAAGGGTTTTAAACCACTAGTCTGCCGACATTCTAGCCGCCATAATTCCTCAGTGCTTGAAGTGACAATAAAGCCGTAGAGTGCGTTGAATTCAGCTCCTCAAACTCTATCTCTGGTGTAAAGGACAACTTTCTATCCCCGTGCGTTTGGACAGGAGAGACCGGCAAAATTTCAAATATCGGGCATTTTGTCCTTCCAAAAAAGAAATTTTTCTACACAAGGAGAACGAAGCGAACCAGGGGCCCGCCCTTTTAGCTGTAGCATCCAGGTATCCTCAGTAATAACCACCGTGAAAATCCAGCAAATCCGCCGCACTTTTTTCTACACTTTTTTTTCCGGTACCTATGGTATTTCGGTCTCTAATTCCGGGAATAATGACCCTACCGAGGAACGGGATACGGTCCTGTATTCCCCCTTGACTTACTTGTTACACGATAGCCTCAAACCGGGAATCGCGAACACAAGTTGATTTTCGAAAAAAAAATGGGAAGGGTTTAAACCACTATTCTGCCGGCATTCTAGCCGCCATAATTCCTCAGTGCTTGAAGTGACAATAAAGCCGAAGAGTGCGTTGAATTCAGCTCCTCAAACTCTATCTCTGGTGTAAACGACAACTTTCTATCCCCGTGCGTTTGGACAGGAGAGACCGGCAAAATTTAAAAAATCGGGCATTTTGACCTTCCAAAAGAGAAATTTTTCTACACAAGGAGAACGAAGCGAACCAGGGGCCCGCCCTTTTAGCTATAGCATCCAGGTATCCTCAGTAATAACCACCGTGAAAATCCAGCAAATCCGCCGCACTTTTTTCTACACTTTTTTTTTCCGGTACCTATGGTATTTCGGTCTCTAATTCCGGGAATAATGACCCTACTGAGGAACGGGATACGGTACTGTATTCCCCCTTGACTTACTGGTTACACGATAGCCTCAAACCAGGAATCGCGAACACAAGTTGATTTTCGAAAAAAAAATGCCGACATTCTAGCCGCCATAATTCCTCAGTGCTTGAAGTGACAATAAAGCCGAAGAGTGCGTTGAATTCAGCTCCTCAAACTCTATCTCTGGTGTAAAGGACAACTTTCTATCCCCGTGCGTTTGGACAGGAGAGACCGGCAAAATTAAAAAAATCGGGCATTTTGACCTTCCAAAAAAGAAATTTTTCTACACAAGGAGAACGAAGCGAACCAGGGGCCCGCCCTTTTACCTGTAGCATCCAGGTATCCTCAGTAATAACCACCGTGAAAATCCAGCAAATCCGCCGCACTTTGTTCTACACTTTTTTTTCCGGTACCTATGGTATTTCGGTCTCTAATTCCGGGAATAATGACCCTACCGAGGAACGGGATACGGTCCTGTATTCCCCCTTGACTTACTTGTTACACGATAGCCTCAAACCGGGAATCGCGAACACAAGTTGATTTTCGAAAAAAAAATGGGAAGGGTTTAAACCACTATTCTGCCGGCATTCTAGCCGCCATAATTCCTCAGTGCTTGAAGTGACAATAAAGCCGAAGAGTGCGTTGAATTCAGCTCCTCAAACTCTATCTCTGGTGTAAAGGACAACTTTCTATCCCCGTGCGTTTGGACAGGAGAGACCGGCAAAATTTAAAAAATCGGGCATTTTGACCTTCCAAAAAAGAAATTTTTCTACACAAGGAGAACGAAGCGAACCAGGGGCCCGCCCTTTTAGCTGTAGCATCCAGGTATCCTCAGTAATAACCACCGTGAAAATCCAGCAAATCCGCCGCACTTTTTTCTACACTTTTTTTTCCGGTACCTATGGTATTTCGGTCTCTAATTCCGGGAATAATGACCCTACCGAGGAACGGGATACGGTCCTGTATTCCCCCTTGACTTACTTGTTACACGATAGCCTCAAACCGGGAATCGCGAACACAAGTTGATTTTCGAAAAAAAAATGGGAAGGGTTTAAACCACTATTCTGCCGACATTCTAGCCGCCATAATTCCTCAGTGCTTCAAGTGACAATAAAGCCGAAGAGTGCGTTGAATTCAGCTCCTCAAACTCTATCCCTGGTGTAAAGGACAAGTTTCTATCCCCGTGCGTTTGGACAGGAGAGACCGGCAAAATTTAAAAAATCGGGCATTTTGACCTTCCAAAAAAGAAATTTTTCTACACAAGGAGAACGAAGCGAACCAGGGGCCCGCCCTTTTAGCTGTAGCATCCAGGTATCCTCAGTAATAACCACCGTGAAAATCCAGCAAATCCGCCGCACTTTTTTCTACACTTTTTTTTCCGGTACCTATGGTATTTCGGTCTCTAATTCCGGGAATAATGACCCTACCGAGGAACGGGATACGGTCCTGTATTCCCCCTTGACTTACTTGTTACACGATAGCCTCAAACCGGGAATCGCGAACACAAGTTGATTTTCGAAAAAAAAAATGGGAAGGGTTTAAACCACTATTCTGCCGACATTCTAGCCGCCATAATTCCTCAGTGCTTGAAGTGACAATAAAGCCGAAGAGTGCGTTGAATTCAGCTCCTCAAACTCTATCTCTGGTGTAAAGGACAACGTTCTATCCCCGTGCGTTTGGACAGGAGAGACCGGCAAAATTTAAAAAATCGGGCAATTTGACCTTCCAAAAAAGAAATTTTTCTACACAAGGAGAACGAAGCGAACCAGGGGCCCGCCCTTTTAGCTGTAGCATCCAGGTATCCTCAGTAATAACCACAGTGAAAATCCAGCAAATCCGCCGCACCTATTACTACACTTTTTTCCGGTACCAATGGTATTTCGGTCTCTAATTCCGGGAATAATGACCCTACTGAGGAACGGGATACGGTAATGTATTCCCCCTTGACTTACTGGTTACACGATAGCCTCAAACCGGGAATCGCGAACACAAGTTGATTTTCGAAAAAAAAATGGGAAGGGTTTAAACCACTATTCTGCCGGCATTCTAGCCGCCATAATTCCTCAGTGCTTGAAGTGACAATAAAGCCGAAGAGTGCGTTGAATTCAGCTCCTCAAACTCTATCTCTGGTGTAAAGGACAACTTTCTATCCCCGTGCGTTTGGACAGGAGAGACCGGCAAAATTTCAAAAATCGGGCATTTTGACCTTCCAAAAAAGAAATTTTTCTACACAAGGAGAACGAAGCGAACCAGGGGCCCGCCCTTTTAGCTGTAGCATCCAGGTATCCTCAGTAATAACCACCGTGAAAATCCAGCAAATCCGCCGCACTTTGTTCTACACTTTTTTTTCCGGTACCTATGGTATTTCGGTCTCTAATTCCGGGAATAATGACCCTACCGAGGAACGGGATACGGTCCTGTATTCCCCCTTGACTTACTTGTTACACGATAGCCTCAAACCGGGAATCGCGAACACAAGTTGATTTTAGAAAAAAAAAATGGGAAGGGGAACCACTATTCTGCCGACATTCTAGCCGCCATAATTCCTCAGTGCTTGAGTGACAATAAAGCCGAAGAGTGCGTTGAATTCAGCTCCTCAAACTCTATCTCTGGTGTAAAGGACAACTTTCTATCCCCGTGCGTTTGGACAGGAGAGACCGGCAAAATTTAAAAAATCGGGCATTTTGACCTTCCAAAAAAGAAATTTTTCTACACAAGGAGAACGAAGCGAACCAGGGGCCCGCCCTTTTAGCTGTAGCATCCAGGTATCCTCAGTAATAACCACCGTGAAAATCCAGCAAATCCGCCGTACTTTTTTCTACACTTTTTTTTCCGGTACCTATGGTATTTCGGTCTCTAATTCCGGGAATAATGACCCTACCGAGGAACGGGATACGGTCCTGTATTCCCCCTTGACTTACTTGTTACACGATAGCCTCAAACCGGGAATCGCGAACACAATTCCTCAGCTCCTCAAACTCTATCTCTGGTGTAAAGGACAACTTTCTATCCCCGTGCGTTTGGACAGGAGAGACCGGCAAAATTAAAAAAATCGGGCATTTTGACCTTCCAAAAAAGAAATTTTTCTACACAAGGAGAACGAAGCGAACCAGGGGCCCGCCCTTTTAGCTGTAGCATCCAGGTATCCTCAGTAATAACCACCGTGAAAATCCAGCAAATCCGCCGCACTTTTTTCTACACTTTTTTTTTCCGGTACCTATGGTATTTCGGTCTCTAATTCCGGGAATAATGACCCTACCGAGGAACGGGATACGGTCCTGTATTCCCCCTTGACTTACTTGTTACACGATAGCCTCAAACCGGGAATCGCGAACACAAGTTGATTTTCGAAAAAAAAAATGGGAAGGGTTTAAACCACTATTCTGCCGACATTCTAGCCGCCATAATTTCTCAGTGCTTGAAGTGACAATAAAGCCGAAGAGTGCGTTGAATTCAGCTCCTCAAACTCTATCTCTGGTGTAAAGGACAACTTTCTATCCCCGTGCGTTTGGACAGGAGAGACCGGCAAAATTAAAAAAATCGGGCATTTTGACCTTCCAAAAAAGAAATTTTTCTACACAAGGAGAACGAAGCGAACCAGGGGCCCGCCCTTTTAGCTGTAGCATCCAGGTATCCTCAGTAATAACCACCGAGAAAATCCAGCAAATCCGCCGCACTTTTTTCTACACTTTTTTTTCCGGTACCTATGGTATTTCGGTCTCTAATTCCGGGAATAATGACCCTACCGAGGAACGGGATACGGTCCTGTATTCCCCCTTGACTTGTTACACGATAGCCTCAAACCGGGAATCGCGAACACAAGTTGATTTTCGAAAAAAAAATGGGAAGGGTCTGCCGACATTCTAGCCGCCATAATTCCTCAGTGCTTGAAGTGACAATAAAGCCGAAGAGTGCGTTGAATTCAGCTCCTCAAACTCTATCTCTGGTGTAAAGGACAACTTTCTATCCCCGTGCGTTTGGACAGGAGAGACCGGCAAAATTTCAAATATCGGGCATTTTGACCTTCCAAAAAAGAAATTTTTCTACACAAGGAGAACGAAGCGAACCAGGGGCCCGCCCTTTTAGCTGTAGCATCCAGGTATCCTCAGTAATAACCACCGTGAAAATCCAGCAAATCCGCCGCACTTTTTTCTACACTTTTTTTCCGGTACCTATGGTATTTCGGTCTCTAATTCAGGGAATAATGACCCTACCGAGGAACGGGATACGGTCCTGTATTCCCCCTTGACTTACTTGTTACACGATAGCCTCAAACCGGGAATCGCGAACACAAGTTGATTTTCGAAAAAAAAATGGGAAGGGTTTAAACCACTATTCTGCCGGCATTCTAGCCGCCATAATTCCTCAGTGCTTGAAGTGACAATAAAGCCGAAGAGAGCGTTGAATTCAGCTCCTCAAACTCTATCTCTGGTGTAAAGGACAACTTTCTATCCCCGTGCTTTTGGACAGGAGAGACCGGCAAAATTTAAAAAATCGGGCATTTTGACCTTCCAAAAAAGAAATTTTTCTACACAAGGAGAACGAAGTAATAACCACCGTGAAAATCCAGCAAATCCGCCGCACTTTTTTCTACACTTTTTTTTCCGGTACCTATGGTATTTCGGTCTCTAATTCCGGGAATAATGACCCTACCGAGGAACGGGATACGGTCCTGTATTCCCCCTTGACTTACTTGTTACACGATAGCCTCAAACCGGGAATCGCGAACACAAGTTGATTTTCGAAAAAAAAATGGGAAGGGTTTAAACCACTATTCTGCCGGCATTCTAGCCGCCATAATTCCTCAGTGCTTGAAGTGACAATAAAGCCGTAGAGTGCGTTGAATTCAGCTCCTCAAACTCTATCTCTGGTGTAAAGGACAACTTTCTATCCCCGTGCGTTTGGACAGGAGAGACCGGCAAAATTTCAAATATCGGGCATTTTGACCTTCCAAAAAAGAAATTTTTCTACACAAGGAGAACGAAGCGAACCAGGGGCCCGCCCTTTTAGCTGTAGCATCCAGGTATCCTCAGTAATAACCACCGTGAAAATCCAGCAAATCCGCCGCACTTTTTTCTACACTTTTTTTTCCGGTACCTATGGTATTTCGGTCTCTAATTCAGGGAATAATGACCCTACCGAGGAACGGGATACGGTCCTGTATTCCCCCTTGACTTACTTGTTACACGATAGCCTCAAACCGGGAATCGCGAACACAAGTTGATTTTCGAAAAAAAAATGGGAAGGGTTTAAACCACTATTCTGCCGGCATTCTAGCCGCCATAATTCCTCAGTGCTTGAAGTGACAATAAAGCCGAAGAGTGCGTTGAATTCAGCTCCTCAAACTCTATCTCTGGTGTAAAGGACAACTTTATATCCCCGTGCTTTTGGACAGGAGAGACCGGCAAAATTTAAAAAATCGGGCATTTTGACCTTCCAAAAAAGAAATTTTTCTACACAAGGAGAACGAAGCGAACCAGGGGCCCGCCCTTTTAGCTATAGCATCCAGGTATCCTCAGTAATAACCACCGTGAAAATCCAGCAAATCCGCCGCACTTTTTTCTACACTTTTTTTTTCCGGTACCTATGGTATTTCGGTCTCTATTTCCGGGAATAATGACCCTACTGAGGAACGGGATACGGTACTGTATTCCCCCTTGACTTACTGGTTACACGATAGCCTCAAACCGGGAATCGCGAACACAAGTTGATTTTCGAAAAAAAAATGGGAAGGGTTTAAACCACTATTCTGCCGACATTCTAGCCGCCATAATTCCTCAGTGCTTGAAGTGACAATAAAGCCGAAGAGTGCGTTGAATTCAGCTCTTCAAACTCTATCTCTGGTGTAAAGGACAACTTTCTATCCCCGTGCGTTTGGACAGGAGAGACCGGCAAAATTTAAAAAATCGGGCATTTTGACCTTCCAAAAAAGAAATTTTTCTACACAAGGAGAACGAAGCGAACCAGGGGCCCGCCCTTTTAGCTGTAGCATCCAGGTATCCTCAGTAATAACCACCGTGAAAATCCAGCAAATCCGCCGCACTTTTTTCTACACTTTTTTTTCCGGTACCTATGGTATTTCGGTCTCTAATTCCGGGAATAATGACCCTACCGAGGAACGGGATACGGTCCTGTATTCCCCCTTGACTTACTTGTTACACGATAGCCTCAAACCGGGAATCGCGAACACAATTCCTCAGCTCCTCAAACTCTATCTCTGGTGTAAAGGACAACTTTCTATCCCCGTGCGTTTGGACAGGAGAGACCGGCAAAATTAAAAAAATCGGGCATTTTGACCTTCCAAAAAAGAAATTTTTCTACACAAGGAGAACGAAGCGAACCAGGGGCCCGCCCTTTTAGCTGTAGCATCCAGGTATCCTCAGTAATAACCACCGTGAAAATCCAGCAAATCCGCCGCACTTTTTTCTACACTGTTTTTTCCGGTACCTATGGTATTTCGGTCTCTAATTCCGGGAATAATGACCCTACCGAGGAACGGGATACGGTCCTGTATTCCCCCTTGACTTACTTGTTACACGATAGCCTCAAACCGGGAATCGCGAACACAAGTTGATTTTCGAAAAAAAAAATGGGAAGGGTTTAAACCACTATTATGCCGACATTCTAGCCGCCATAATTCCTCAGTGCTTGAAGTGACAATAAAGCCGAAGAGTGCGTTGAATTCAGCTCCTCAAACTCTATCTCTGGTGTAAAGGACAACTTTCTATCCCCGTGCGTTTGGACAGGAGAGACCGGCAAAATTAAAAAAATCGGGCATTTTGACCTTCCAAAAAAGAAATTTTTCTACACAAGGAGAACGAAGCGAACCAGGGGCCCGCCCTTTTAGCTGTAGCATCCAGGTATCCTCAGTAATAACAACCGTGAAAATCCAGCAAATCCGCCGCACTTTTTTCTACACTTTTTTTCCCGGTACCTATGGTATTTCGGTCTCTAATTCCGGGAATAATGACCCTACCGAGGAACGGGATACGGTCCTGTATTCCCCCTTGACTTGTTACACGATAGCCTCAAACCGGGAATCGCGAACACAAGTTGATTTTCGAAAAAAAAATGGGAAGGGTCTGCCGACATTCTAGCCGCCATAATTTCTCAGTGCTTGAAGTGACAATAAAGCCGAAGAGTGCGTTGAATTCAGCTCCTCAAACTCTATCTCTGGTGTAAAGGACAACTTTCTATCCCCGTGCGTTTGGACAGGAGAGACCGGCAAAATTAAAAAAATCGGGCATTTTGACCTTCCAAAAAAGAAATTTTTCTACACAAGGAGAACGAAGCGAACCAGGGGCCCGCCCTTTTAGCTGTAGCATCCAGGTATCCTCAGTAATAACCACCGTGAAAATCCAGCAAATCCGCCGCACTTTTTTCTACACTTTTTTTTCCGGTACCTATGGTATTTCGGTCTCTAATTCCGGGAATAATGACCCTACCGAGGAACGGGATACGGTCCTGTATTCCCCCTTGACTTGTTACACGATAGCCTCAAACCGGGAATCGCGAACACAAGTTGACTTTCGAAAAAAAAATGGGAAGGGTCTGCCGACATTCTAGCCGCCATAATTCCTCAGTGCTTGAAGTGACAATAAAGCCGAAGAGTGCGTTGAATTCAGCTCCTCAAACTCTATCTCTGGTGTAAAGGACAACTTTCTATCCCCGTGCGTTTGGACAGGAGAGACCGGCAAAATTTAAAAAATCGGGCATTTTGACCTTCCAAAAAGGAAATTTTTCTACACAAGGAGAACGAAGCGAACCAGGGGCCCGCCCTTTTAGCTGTAGCATCCAGGTATCCTCAGTAATAACCACCGTGAAAATCCAGCAAATCCGCCGCACTTTTTTCTACACTTTTTTTTCCGGTACCTATGGTATTTCGGTCTCTAATTCCGGGAATAATGACCCTACCGAGGAACGGGATACGGTCCTGTATTCCCCCTTGACTTACTTGTTACACGATAGCCTCAAACCGGGAATCGCGAACACAAGTTGATTTTCGAAAAAAAAATGGGAAGGGTTTAAACCACTATTCTGCCGGCATTCTAGCCGCCATAATTCCTCAGTGCTTGAAGTGACAATAAAGCCGTAGAGTGCGTTGAATTCAGCTCCTCAAACTCTATCTCTGGTGTAAAGGACAACTTTCTATCCCCGTGCGTTTGGACAGGAGAGACCGGCAAAATTTCAAATATCGGGCATTTTGACCTTCCAAAAAAGAAATTTTTCTACACAAGGAGAACGAAGCGAACCAGGGGCCCGCCCTTTTAGCTGTAGCATCCAGGTATCCTCAGTAATAACCACCGTGAAAATCCAGCAAATCCGCCGCACTTTTTTCTACACTTTTTTTTCCGGTACCTATGGTATTTCGGTCTCTAATTCAGGGAATAATGACCCTACCGAGGAACGGGATACGGTCCTGTATTCCCCCTTGACTTACTTGTTACACGATAGCCTCAAACCGGGAATCGCGAACACAAGTTGATTTTCGAAAAAAAAATGGGAAGGGTTTAAACCACTATTCTGCCGGCATTCTAGCCGCCATAATTCCTCAGTGCTTGAAGTGACAATAAAGCCGAAGAGAGCGTTGAATTCAGCTCCTCAAACTCTATCTCTGGTGTAAAGGACAACTTTCTATCCCCGTGCTTTTGGACAGGAGAGACCGGCAAAATTTAAAAAATCGGGCATTTTGACCTTCCAAAAAAGAAATTTTTCTACACAAGGAGAACGAAGTAATAACCACCGTGAAAATCCAGCAAATCCGCCGCACTTTTTTCTACACTTTTTTTTCCGGTACCTATGGTATTTCGGTCTCTAATTCCGGGAATAATGACCCTACCGAGGAACGGGATACGGTCCTGTATTCCCCCTTGACTTACTTGTTACACGATAGCCTCAAACCGGGAATCGCGAACACAAGTTGATTTTCGAAAAAAAAATGGGAAGGGTTTAAACCACTATTCTGCCGGCATTCTAGCCGCCATAATTCCTCAGTGCTTGAAGTGACAATAAAGCCGTAGAGTGCGTTGAATTCAGCTCCTCAAACTCTATCTCTGGTGTAAAGGACAACTTTCTATCCCCGTGCGTTTGGACAGGAGAGACCGGCAAAATTTCAAATATCGGGCATTTTGACCTTCCAAAAAAGAAATTTTTCTACACAAGGAGAACGAAGCGAACCAGGGGCCCGCCCTTTTAGCTGTAGCATCCAGGTATCCTCAGTAATAACCACCGTGAAAATCCAGCAAATCCGCCGCACTTTTTTCTACACTTTTTTTTCCGGTACCTATGGTATTTCGGTCTCTAATTCAGGGAATAATGACCCTACCGAGGAACGGGATACGGTCCTGTATTCCCCCTTGACTTACTTGTTACACGATAGCCTCAAACCGGGAATCGCGAACACAAGTTGATTTTCGAAAAAAAAATGGGAAGGGTTTAAACCACTATTCTGCCGGCATTCTAGCCGCCATAATTCCTCAGTGCTTGAAGTGACAATAAAGCCGAAGAGTGCGTTGAATTCAGCTCCTCAAACTCTATCTCTGGTGTAAAGGACAACTTTATATCCCCGTGCTTTTGGACAGGAGAGACCGGCAAAATTTAAAAAATCGGGCATTTTGACCTTCCAAAAAAGAAATTTTTCAACACAAGGAGAACGAAGCGAACCAGGGGCCCGCCCTTTTAGCTATAGCATCCAGGTATCCTCAGTAATAACCACCGTGAAAATCCAGCAAATCCGCCGCACTTTTTTCTACACTTTTTTTTTCCGGTACCTATGGTATTTCGGTCTCTAATTCCGGGAATAATGACCCTACTGAGGAACGGGATACGGTACTGTATTCCCCCTTGACTTACTGGTTACACGATAGCCTCAAACCGGGAATCGCGAACACAAGTTGATTTTCGAAAAAAAAATGGGAAGGGTTTAAACCACTATTCTGCCGACATTCTAGCCGCCATAATTCCTCAGTGCTTGAAGTGACAATAAAGCCGAAGAGTGCGTTGAATTCAGCTCTTCAAACTCTATCTCTGGTGTAAAGGACAACTTTCTATCCCCGTGCGTTTGGACAGGAGAGACCGGCAAAATTTAAAAAATCGGGCATTTTGACCTTCCAAAAAAGAAATTTTTCTACACAAGGAGAACGAAGCGAACCAGGGGCCCGCCCTTTTAGCTGTAGCATCCAGGTATCCTCAGTAATAACCACCGTGAAAATCCAGCAAATCCGCCGCACTTTTTTCTATACTTTTTTTTCCGGTACCTATGGTATTTCGGTCTCTAATTCCGGGAATAATGACCCTACCGAGGAACGGGATACGGTCCTGTATTCCCCCTTGACTTACTTGTTACACGATAGCCTCAAACCGGGAATCGCGAACACAATTCCTCAGCTCCTCAAACTCTATCTCTGGTGTAAAGGACAACTTTCTATCCCCGTGCGTTTGGACAGGAGAGACCGGCAAAATTAAAAAAATCGGGCATTTTGACCTTCCAAAAAAGAAATTTTTCTACACAAGGAGAACGAAGCGAAACAGGGGCCCGCCCTTTTAGCTGTAGCATCCAGGTATCCTCAGTAATAACCACCGTGAAAATCCAGCAAATCCGCCGCACTTTTTTCTACACTGTTTTTTCCGGTACCTATGGTATTTCGGTCTCTAATTCCGGGAATAATGACCCTACCGAGGAACGGGATACGGTCCTGTATTCCCCCTTGACTTACTTGTTACACGATAGCCTCAAACCGGGAATCGCGAACACAAGTTGATTTTCGAAAAAAAAAATGGGAAGGGTTTAAACCACTATTATGCCGACATTCTAGCCGCCATAATTCCTCAGTGCTTGAAGTGACAATAAAGCCGAAGAGTGCGTTGAATTCAGCTCCTCAAACTCTATCTCTGGTGTAAAGGACAACTTTCTATCCCCGTGCGTTTGGACAGGAGAGACCGGCAAAATTAAAAAAATCGGGCATTTTGACCTTCCAAAAAAGAAATTTTTCTACACAAGGAGAACGAAGCGAACCAGGGGCCCGCCCTTTTAGCTGTAGCATCCAGGTATCCTCAGTAATAACAACCGTGAAAATCCAGCAAATCCGCCGCACTTTTTTCTACACTTTTTTTCCCGGTACCTATGGTATTTCGGTCTCTAATTCCGGGAATAATGACCCTACCGAGGAACGGGATACGGTCCTGTATTCCCCCTTGACTTGTTACACGATAGCCTCAAACCGGGAATCGCGAACACAAGTTGATTTTCGAAAAAAAAATGGGAAGGGTCTGCCGACATTCTAGCCGCCATAATTCCTCAGTGCTTGAAGTGACAATAAAGCCGAAGAGTGCGTTGAATTCAGCTCCTCAAACTCTATCTCTGGTGTAAAGGACAACTTTCTATCACCGTGCGTTTGGACAGGAGAGACCGGCAAAATTTAAAATATCGGGCATTTTGACCTTCCAAAAAAGAAATTTTTCTACACAAGGAGAACGAAGCGAACCAGGGGCCCGCCCTTTTAGCTGTAGCATCCAGGTATCCTCAGTAATAACCACCGTGAAAATCCAGCAAATCCGCCGCACTTTTTTCTACACTTTTTTTTCCGGTACCTATGGTATTTCGGTCTCTAATTCCGGGAATAATGACCCTACCGAGGAACGGGATACGGTCCTGTATTCCCCCTTGACTTACCTGTTACACGATAGCCTCAAACCGGGAATCGCGAACACAAGTTGATTTTCGAAAACAAAAATGGGAAGGGTTTATACCACTATTCTGCCGACATTCTAGCCGCCATAATTCCTCAGTGCTTGAAGTGACAATAAAGCCGAAGAGTGCGTTGAATTCAGCTCCTCAAACTCTATCTCTGGTGTAAAGGACAACTTTCTATCCCCGTGCGTTTGGACAGGAGAGACCGGCAAAATTTCAAAAATTGGGCATTTTGACTTACCACAAAAGAAATTTTTCTACACAAGGAGAACGAAGCGAACCAGGGGCCCGCCCTTTTAGCTGTAGCATCCAGGTATCCTCAGTAATAACCACCGTGAAAATCCAGCAAATCCGCCGCACTTTTTTCTACACTTTTTTTTCCGGTACCTATGGTATTTCGGTCTCTAATTCCGGGAATAAT
Source organism: Periplaneta americana (assembly GCF_040183065.1). Taxonomy (NCBI): domain Eukaryota; kingdom Metazoa; phylum Arthropoda; class Insecta; order Blattodea; family Blattidae; genus Periplaneta; species Periplaneta americana. The sequence goes on from NW_027185516.1 coordinate 221,981, forward strand.
GACCCTACCGAGGAACGGGATACGGTCCTGTATTCCCCCTTGACTTACTTGTTACACGATAGCCTCAAACCGGGAATCGCGAACACAAGTTGATTTTCGAAAAAAAAAATGCCGACATTCTAGCCGCCATAGTTCCTCAGTGCTTGAAGTGACAATAAAGCCGGGGAGTGCGTTGAATTCAGCTCCTCAAACTCTATCTCAGGTGTAAAGGACAACTTTCTATCCCCGTGCGTTTGGACAGGAGAGACCGGAAAAATTTCAAAAATCGGGCATTTTGACCTCCCACAAAAGAAATTTTTCTACACAAGGAGAACGAAGCGAACCACGGGCCCGCCCTTTTAGCTGTAGCATCCAGGTATCCTCAGTAATAACCACCGTGAAAATCCAGCAAATCCGCCGCACTTTTTTCTACACTTTTTTTTCCGGTACCTATGGTATTTAGGTCTCTAATTCCGGGAATAATGACCCTACCGAGGAACGGGATACGGTCCTGTATTCCCCCTTGACTTACTTGTCACACGATAGCCTCAAACCGGGAATCGCGAACACAAGTTGATTTTCGAAAAAAAAATGCCGACATTCTATGGTATGGTATTTCGGTCTCTAATTCCGGGAATAATGACCCTACCGAGGAACGGGATACGGTCCTGTATTCCCCCTTGACTTACTTGTTACACGATAGCCTCAAACCGGGAATCGCGAACACAAGTTGATTTTCGAAAAAAAAAATGCCGACATTCTAGCCGCCATAGTTACTCAGTGCTTGAAGTGACAATAAAGCCGAGGAGTGCGTTGAATTCAGCTCCTCAAACTCTATCTCAGGTGTAAAGAACAACTTTCTATCCCAGAGCGTTTGGACAGGAGACACCGGAAAATTTTCAAAAATCGGGCATTTTGACCTCCCAGAAAAGAAATTTTTCTAAACAAGGAGAACGAAGCGAACCAGGGGCCCGCCCTTTTAGCTGTAGCATCCAGGTATCCTCAGTAATAACCACCGTGAAAATCCAGCAAGTCCGCCGCACTTTTTTCTACACTTTTTTTTCCGGTACATATGGTATTTCGGTCTCTAATTCCGGGAATAATGACCCTACCGAGGAACGGGATACGGTCCTGTATTCCCCCTTGACTTACTTGTTACACGATAGCCTCAAACCGGGAATCGCGAACACAAGTTGATTTTCGAAAAAAAATGCCGACATTCTATGGTATGGTATTTCGGTCTCTAATTCCGGGAATAATGACCCTACCGAGGAACGGGATACGGTCCTGTATTCCCCCTTGACTTACTTGTTACACGATAGCCTCAAACCGGGAATCGCGAACACAAGTTGATTTTCGAAAAAAAAAAATGGGAAGGGTTTAAACCACTATTCTGCCGACATTCTAGCCGCCATAATTCCTCAGTGCTTGAAGTGACAATAAAGCCGAAGAGAGCGTTGAATTCAGCTCCTCAAACTCTATCTCTGGTGTAAAGGACAACTTTCTATCCCCGTGCGTTTGGACAGGAGAGACCGGCAAAATTTCAAAAATCGGGCATTTTGAACTTCCAGAAAATAAATTTTTCTACACAAGGAGAAAGAAGCGAACCAGGGGCCCGCCCTTTTAGCTGTAGCAACCAGGTATCCTCAGTAATAACCACCGTGAAAATCCAGCAAATCCGCCGCACTTTTTTCTACACTTTTTTTTCCGGTACCTATGGTATTTCGGTCTCTAATTCCGGGAATAATGACCCTACTGAGGAACGGGATACGGTACTGTATTCCCCCTTGACTTACTGGTTACACGATAGCCTCAAACCGGGAATCGCGAACACAAGTTGATTTTCGAAAAAAAAATGGGAAGGGTTTAAACCACTATTCTGCCGACATTCTAGCCGCCATAATTCCTCAGTGCTTGAAGTGACAATAAAGCCGAAGAGTGCGTTGAATTCAGCTCCTCAAACTCTATCTCTGGTGTAAAGGCCAACTTTCTATCCCCGTGCGTTTGGACAGGAGAGACCGGCAAAATTTAAAAAATCGGGCATTTTGACCTTCCAAAAAAGAAATTTTTCTACACTAGGAGAACGAAGCGAACCAGGGGCCCGCCCTTTTAGCTGTAGCATCCAGGTATCCTCAGTAATAACCACCGTGAAAATCCAGCAAATCCGCATCACTTTTTTCTACACTTTTTTTCCCGGTACCTATGGTATTTCGGTCTCTAATTCCGGGAATAATGACCCTACCGAGGAACGGGATACGGTCCTGTATTCCCCCTTGACTTACTTGTTACACGATAGCCTCAAACCGGGAATCGCGAACACAAGTTGATTTTCGAAAAAAAATGGGAAGGGTTTAAACCACTATTCTGCCGACATTCTAGCCGCCATAATTCCTCAGTGCTTGAAGTGACAATAAAGCCGAAGAGTGCGTTGAATTCAGCTCCTCAAACTCTATCTCTGGTGTAAAGGACAACTTTCTATCCCCGTGCGTTTGGACAGGAGAGACCGGCAAAATTTCAAAAATTGGGCATTTTGACCTTCCACAAAAGAAATTTTTCTACACAAGGAGAACGAAGCGAACCAGGGGCCCGCCCTTTTAGCTGTAGCATCCAGGTATCCTCAGTAATAGCCACCGTGGAAATCCAGCAAATCCGCCGCACTTTTTTCTACACTTTTTTTTCCGGTACCTATGGTATTTCGGTCTCTAATTCCGGGAATAATGACCCTACCGAGGAACGGGATACGGTCCTGTATTCCCCCTTGACTTACTTGTTACACGATAGCCTCAAACCGGGAATCGCGAACACAAGTTGATTTTCGAAAAAAAAAATGCCGACATTCTAGCCGCCATAGTTCCTCAGTGCTTGAAGTGACAATAAAGCCGAGGAGTGCGTTGAATTCAGCTCCTCAAACTCTATCTCAGGTGTAAAGGACAACTTTCTATCCCAGAGCGTTTGGACAGGAGACACCGGAAAAATTTCAAAAATCGGGCATTTTGACCTCCCAGAAAAGAAATTTTTCTAAACAAGGAGAACGAAGCGAACCAGGGGCCCGCCCTTTTAGCTGTAGCATCCAGGTATCCTCAGTAATAACCACCGTGAAAATCCAGCAAGTCCGCCGCACTTTTTTCTACACTTTTTTTTCCGGTACCTATGGTATTTCGGTCTCTAATTCCGGGAATAATGACCCTACCGAGGAACGGGATACGGTCCTGTATTCCCCCTTGACTTACTTGTTACACGATAGCCTCAAACCGGGAATCGCGAACACAAGTTGATTTTCGAAAAAAAATGCCGACATTCTATGGTATGGTATTTCGGTCTCTAATTCCGGGAATAATGACCCTACCGAGGAACGGGATACGGTCCTGTATTCCCCCTTGACTTACTTGTTACACGATAGCCTCAAACCGGGAATCGCGAACACAAGTTGATTTTCGAAAAAAAAAAATGGGAAGGGTTTAAACCACTATTCTGCCGACATTCTAGCCGCCATAATTCCTCAGTGCTTGAAGTGACAATAAAGCCGAAGAGTGCGTTGAATTCAGCTCCTCAAACTCTATCTCTGGTGTAAAGGACAACTTTCTATCCCCGTGCGTTTGGACAGGAGAGACCGGCAAAATTTCAAAAATTGGGCATTTTGACTTACCACAAAAGAAATTTTTCTACACAAGGAGAACGAAGCGAACCAGGGGCCCGCCCTTTTAGCTGTAGCATCCAGGTATCCTCAGTAATAACCACCGTGAAAATCCAGCAAATCCGCCGCACTTTTTTCTACACTTTTTTTTCCGGTACCTATGGTATTTCGGTCTCTAATTCCGGGAATAATGACCCTACCGAGGAACGGGATACGGTCCTGTATTCCCCCTTGACTTACTTGTTACACGATAGCCTCAAACCGGGAATCGCGAACACAAGTTGATTTTCGAAAAAAAAAATGCCGACATTCTAGCCGCCATAGTTCCTCAGTGCTTGAAGTGACAATAAAGCCGGGGAGTGCGTTGAATTCAGCTCCTCAAACTCTATCTCAGGTGTAAAGGACAACTTTCTATCCCCGTGCGTTTGGACAGGAGAGACCGGAAAAATTTCAAAAATCGGGCATTTTGACCTCCCACAAAAGAAATTTTTCTACACAAGGAGAACGAAGCGAACCACGGGCCCGCCCTTTTAGCTGTAGCATCCAGGTATCCTCAGTAATAACCACCGTGAAAATCCAGCAAATCCGCCGCACTTTTTTCTACACTTTTTTTTCCGGTACCTATGGTATTTCGGTCTCTAATTCCGGGAATAATGACCCTACCGAGGAACGGGATACGGTCGTGCATTCCCCCTTGACTTACTTGTTACACGATAGCCTCAAACCGGGAATCGCGAACACAAGTTGATTTTCGAAAAAAAAATGGGAAGGGTTTAAACCACTATTCTGCCGACATTCTAGCCGCCATAATTCCTCAGTGCTTGAAGTGACAATAAAGCCGAAGAGTGCGTTGAATTCAGCTCCTCAAACTCTATCTCTGGTGTAGAGGACAACTTTCTATCCCCGTGCGTTTGGGCAGGAGAGACCGGCAAAATTTCAAAAATCGGGCATTTTGACCTTCCAAAAAAGAAATTTTTCTACACAAGGAGAACGAAGCGAACCAGGGGCCCGCCCTTTTGGCTGTAGCATCCAGGTATCCTCAGTAATAACCACCGTGAAAATCCAGCAAATCCGCCGCACTTTCTTCTACACTTTTTTTCCCGGTACCTATGGTATTTCGGTCTCTAATTCCGGGAATAATGACCCTACCGAGGAACGGGATACGGTCCTGTATTCCCCCTTGACTTACTTGTTACACGAGAGCCTCAAACCGGGAATCGCGAACACAAGTTGACTTTCGAAAAAAAATGGGAAGGGTTTAAACCACTATTCTGCCGACATTCTAGCCGCCATAATTCCTCAGTGCTTGAAGTGACAATAAAGCCGAAGAGTGCGTTGAATTCAGCTCCTCAAACTCTATCTCTGGTGTAAAGGACAACTTTCTATCCCCGTGCGTTTGGACAGGAGAGACCGGCAAAATTAAAAAAATCGGGCATTTTGACCTTCCAAAAAAGAAATTTTTCTACACAAGGAGAAGGAAGCGAACAAGGGGACCGCCATTTTAGCTGTAGCATCCAGGTATCCTCAGTAATAACCACCGTGAAAATCCAGCAAATCCGCCGCACTTTTTTCTACACTTTTTTTTCCGGTACCTATGGTATTTTGGTCTCTAATTCCGGGAATAATGACCCTACCGAGGAACGGGATACGGTCCTGTATTCCCCCTTGACTTACTTGTTACACGATAGCCTCAAACCGGGAATCGCGAACACAAGTTGATTTTCGAAAAAAAAAATGGGAAGGGTTTAAACCACTATTCTGCCGACATTCTAGCCGCCATAATTCCTCAGTGCTTGAAGTGACAATAAAGCCGAAGGCACTCTTCAGCTCCTCAAACTCTATCTCTGGTGTAAAGGACAACTTTCTATCCCCGTGCGTTTGGATAGGAGAGACCGGCAAAATTTCAAAAATCAGGCATTTTGACCTTCCAAAAAAGAAATTTTTCTACACAAGGAGAACGAAGCGAACCAGGGGCCCGCCCTTTTAGCTGTAGCATCCAGGTATCCTCAGTAATAACCACCGTGAAAATCGAGCAAATCCGCCGCACTTTTTTCTACACTTTTTTTCCCGGTACCTATGGTATTTCGGTCTCTAATTCCGGGAATAATGACCCTACCGAGGAACGGGATACGGTCCTGTTATTCCCCCTTGACTTACTTGTTACACGATAGCCTCAAACCGGGAATCGCGAACACAAGTTGATTTTCGAAAAAAAATGGGAAAAGTTTAAACCACTATTCTGCCGACATTCTAGCCGCCATAATTCCTCAGTGCTTGAAGTGACAATAAAGCCGAAGAGTGCGTTGAATTCAGCTCCTCAAACTCTATCTCAGGTGTAAAGGACAACTTTCTATCCCCGTGCGTTTGGACAGGAGAGACCGGAAAAATTTCAAAAATCGCGCATTTTGACCTCCCAGAAAAGAAATTTTTCTACACAAGGAGAACGAAGCGAACCAGGGGCCCGCCCTTTTAGCTGTAGCATCCAGCTATCCTCAGTAATAACCACCGTGAAAATCCAGCAAATCCGCCGCACTTTTTTCTACACTTTTTTTTCCGGTACCTATGGTATTTTGGTCTCTAATTCCGGGAATAATGACCCTACCGAGGAACGGGATACGGTCCTGTATTCCCCCTTGACTTACTTGTCACACGATAGCCTCAAACCGGGAATCGCGAACACAAGTTGATTTTCCAAAAAAAAATGCCGACATTCTATGGTATGGTATTTCGGTCTCTAATTCCGGGAATAATGACCCTACCGAGGAACGGGATACGGTCCTGTATTCCCCCTTGACTTACTTGTTACACGATAGCCTCAAACCGGGAATCGCGAACACAAGTTGATTTTCGAAAAAAAAAATGCCGACATTCTAGCCGCCATAGTTCCTCAGTGCTTGAAGTGACAATAAAGCCGAGGAGTGCGTTGAATTCAGCTCCTCAAACTCTATCTCAGGTGTAAAGGACAACTTTCTATCCCAGAGCGTTTGGACAGGAGACACCGGAAAAATTTCAAAAATCGGGCATTTTGACCTCCCAGAAAAGAAATTTTTCTAAACAAGGAGAACGAAGCGAACCAGGGGCCCGCCCTTTTAGCTGTAGCATCCAGGTATCCTCAGTAATAACCACCGTGAAAATCCAGCAAGTCCGCCGCACTTTTTTCTACACTTTTTTTTCCGGTACATATGGTATTTCGGTCTCTAATTCCGGGAATAATGACCCTACCGAGGAACGGGATACGGTCCTGTATTCCCCCTTGACTTACTTGTTACACGATAGCCTCAAACCGGGAATCGCGAACACAAGTTGATTTTCGAAAAAAAATGCCGACATTCTATGGTATGGTATTTCGGTCTCTAATTCCGGGAATAATGACCCTACCGAGGAACGGGATACGGTCCTGTATTCCCCCTTGACTTACTTGTTACACGATAGCCTCAAACCGGGAATCGCGAACACAAGTTGATTTTCGAAAAAAAAAAATGGGAAGGGTTTAAACCACTATTCTGCCGACATTCTAGCCGCCATAATTCCTCAGTGCTTGAAGTGACAATAAAGCCGAAGAGAGCGTTGAATTCAGCTCCTCAAACTCTATCTCTGGTGTAAAGGACAACTTTCTATCCCCGTGCGTTTGGACAGGAGAGACCGGCAAAATTTCAAAAATCGGGCATTTTGAACTTCCAGAAAATAAATTTTTCTACACAAGGAGAAAGAAGCGAACCAGGGGCCCGCCCTTTTAGCTGTAGCAACCAGGTATCCTCAGTAATAACCACCGTGAAAATCCAGCAAATCCGCCGCACTTTTTTCTACACTTTTTTTCCGGTACCTATGGTATTTCGGTCTCTAATTCCGGGAATAATGACCCTACCGAGGAACGGGATACGGTCCTGTATTCCCCCTTGACTTACTTGTTACACGATAGCCTCAAACCGGGAATCGCGTACACAAGTTGATTTTCGAAAAAAAAAAAATGGGAAGGGACACTATTCTGCCGACATTCTAGCCGCCATAATTCCTCAGTGCTTGAAGTGACAATAAAGCCGAAGAGTGCGTTGAATTCAGCTCCTCAAACTCTATCTCTGGTGTAAAGGACAACTTTCTATCCCCGTGCGTTTGGACAGGAGAGACCGGCAAAATTTAAAAAATCGGGCATTTTGACCTTCCAAAAAAGAAATTTTTCTACACAAGGAGAACGAAGCGAACCAGGGGCCCGCCCTTTTAGCTGTAGCATCCAGGTATCCTCAGTAATAACCACCGTGAAAATCCAGCAAATCCGCCGCACTTTTTTCTACACTTTTTTTCCCGGTACCTATGGTATTTCGGTCTCTAATTCCGGGAATAATGACCCTACCGAGGAACGGGATACGGTCCTGTATTCCCCCTTGACTTACTTGTTACACGATAGCCTCAAACCGGGAATCGCGAACACAAGTTGATTTTCGAAAAAAAATGGGAAGGGTTTAAACCACTATTCTGCCGACATTCTAGCCGCCATAATTCCTCAGTGCTTGAAGTGACAATAAAGCCGAAGAGTGCGTTGAATTCAGCTCCTCAAACTCTATCTCTGGTGTAAAGGACAACTTTCTATCCCCATGCGTTTGGACAGGAGAGACCGGCAAAATTTCAAAAATCGGGCATTTTGACCTTCCAAAAAAGAAATTTTTCTACACAAGGAGAACGAAGCGAACCAGTGGCCCGCGCTTTTAGCTGTAGCATCCAGGTATCCTCAGTAATAACGACCGTGAAAATCCAGCAAATCCGCCGCACTTTTTTCTACACTTTTTTTTCCGGTACCTATGGTATTTCGGTCTCTAATTCCGGGAATAATGACCCTACCGAGGAACGGGATACGGTCGTGCATTCCCCCTTGACTTACTTGTTACACGATAGCCTCAAACCGGGAATCGCGAACACAAGTTGATTTTCGAAAAAAAAATGGGAAGGGTTTAAACCACTATTCTGCCGACATTCTAGCCGCCATAATTCCTCAGTGCTTGAAGTGACAATAAAGCCGAAGGCACTCTTCAGCTCCTCAAACTCTATCTCTGGTGTAAAGGACAACTTTCTATCCCCGTGCGTTTGGACAGGAGAGACCGGCAAAATTTCAAAAATCAGGCATTTTGACCTTCCAAAAAAGAAATTTTTCTACACAAGGAGAACGAAGCGAACCAGGGGCCCGCCCTTTTAGCTGTAGCATCCAGGTATCCTCAGTAATAACCACCGTGAAAATCGAGCAAATCCGCCGCACTTTTTTCTACACTTTTTTTCCCGGTACCTATGGTATTTCGGTCTCTAATTCCGGGAATAATGACCCTACCGAGGAACGGGATACGGTCCTGTTATTCCCCCTTGACTTACTTGTTACACGATAGCCTCAAACCGGGAATCGCGAACACAAGTTGATTTTCGAAAAAAAATGGGAAAAGTTTAAACCACTATTCTGCCGACATTCTAGCCGCCATAATTCCTCAGTGCTTGAAGTGACAATAAAGCCGAAGAGTGCGTTGAATTCAGCTCCTCAAACTCTATCTCAGGTGTAAAGGACAACTTTCTATCCCCGTGCGTTTGGACAGGAGAGACCGGAAAAATTTCAAAAATCGGGCATTTTGACCTCCCAGAAAAGAAATTTTTCTACACAAGGAGAACGAAGCGAACCAGGGGCCCGCCCTTTTAGCTGTAGCATCCAGCTATCCTCAGTAATAACCACCGTGAAAATCCAGCAAATCCGCCGCACTTTTTTCTACACTTTTTTTTCCGGTACCTATGGTATTTTGGTCTCTAATTCCGGGAATAATGACCCTACCGAGGAACGGGATACGGTCCTGTATTCCCCCTTGACTTACTTGTCACACGATAGCCTCAAACCGGGAATCGCGAACACAAGTTGATTTTCGAAAAAAAAATGCCGACATTCTATGGTATGGTATTTCGGTCTCTAATTCCGGGAATAATGACCCTACCGAGGAACGGGATACGGTCCTGTATTCCCCCTTGACTTACTTGTCACACGATAGCCTCAAACCGGGAATCGCGAACACAAGTTGATTTTCGAAAAAAAAAATGCCGACATTCTAGCCGCCATAGTTCCTCAGTGCTTGAAGTGACAATAAAGCCGAGGAGTGCGTTGAATTCAGCTCCTCAAACTCTATCTCAGGTGTAAAGGACAACTTTCTATCGCAGAGCGTTTGGACAGGAGACACCGGAAAAATTTCAAAAATCGGGCATTTTGACCTCCCAGAAAAGAAATTTTTCTAAACAAGGAGAACGAAGCGAACCAGGGGCCCGCCCTTTTAGCTGTAGCATCCAGGTATCCTCAGTAATAACCACCGTGAAAATCCAGCAAGTCCGCCGCACTTTTTTCTACACTTTTTTTTCCGGTACCTATGGTATTTCGGTCTCTAATTCCGGGAATAATGACCCTACCGAGGAACGGGATACGGTCCTGTATTCCCCCTTGACTTACTTGTTACACGATAGCCTCAAACCGGGAATCGCGAACACAAGTTGATTTTCGAAAAAAAATGCCGACATTCTATGGTATGGTATTTCGGTCTCTAATTCCGGGAATAATGACCCTACCGAGGAACGGGATACGGTCCTGTATTCCCCCTTGACTTACTTGTTACACGATAGCCTCAAACCGGGAATCGCGAACACAAGTTGATTTTCGAAAAAAAAAAAAATGGGAAGGGTTTAAACCACTATTCTGCCGACATTCTAGCCGCCATAATTCCTCAGTGCTTGAAGTGACAATAAAGCCGAAGAGTGCGTTGAATTCAGCTCCTCAAACTCTATCTCTGGTGTAAAGGACAACTTTCTATCCCCGTGCGTTTGGACAGGAGAGACCGGCAAAATTTCAAAAATCGGGCATTTTGAACTTCCAGAAAATAAATTTTTCTACACAAGGAGAAAGAAGCGAACCAGGGGCCCGCCCTTTTAGCTGTAGCAACCAGGTATCCTCAGTAATAACCACCGTGAAAATCCAGCAAATCCGCCGCACTTTTTTCTACACTTTTTTTTCCGGTACCTATGGTATTTCGGTCTCTAATTCCGGGAATAATGACCCTACCGAGGAACGGGATACGGTCCTGTATTAACCCTTGACTTACTTGTTACACGATAGCCTCAAACCGGGAATCGCGTACACAAGTTGATTTTCGAAAAAAAAAAATGGGAAGGGACACTATTCTGCCGACATTCTAGCCGCCATAATTCCTCATTGCTTGAAGTGACAATAAAGCCGAAGAGTGCGTTGAATTCAGCTCCTCAAACTCTATCTCAGGTGTAAAGGACAACTTTCTATCCCCGTGCGTTTGGACAGGAGAGACCGGCAAAATTTCAAAAATCGGGCATTTTGACCTTCCAAAAAAGAAATTTTTCTACACAAGGAGAACGAAGCGAACAAGGGGACCGCCATTTTAGCTGTAGCATCCAGGTATCCTCAGTAATAACCACCGTGAAAATCCAGCAAATCCGCCGCACTTTTTTCTACACTTTTTTTTCCGGTACCTATGGTATTTTGGTCTCTAATTCCGGGAATAATGACCCTACCGAGGAACGGGATACGGTCCTGTATTCCCCCTTGACTTACTTGTTACACGATAGCCTCAAACCGGGAATCGCGAACACAAGTTGATTTTCGAAAAAAAAAATGGGAAGGGTTTAAACCACTATTCTGCCGACATTCTAGCCGCCATAATTCCTCAGTGCTTGAAGTGACAATAAAGCCGAAGGCACTCTTCAGCTCCTCAAACTCTATCTCTGGTGTAAAGGACAACTTTCTATCCCCGTGCGTTTGGACAGGAGAGACCGGCAAAATTTCAAAAATCAGGCATTTTGACCTTCCAAAAAAGAAATTTTTCTACACAAGGAGAACGAAGCGAACCAGGGGCCCGCCCTTTTAGCTGTAGCATCCAGGTATCCTCAGTAATAACCACAGTGAAAATCGAGCAAATCCGCCGCACTTTTTTCTACACTTTTTTTCCCGGTACCTATGGTATTTCGGTCTCTAATTCCGGGAATAATGACCCTACCGAGGAACGGGATACGGTCCTGTTATTCCCCCTTGACTTACTTGTTACACGATAGCCTCAAACCGGGAATCGCGAACACAAGTTGATTTTCGAAAAAAAATGGGAAAAGTTTAAACCACTATTCTGCCGACATTCTAGCCGCCATAATTCCTCAGTGCTTGAAGTGACAATAAAGCCGAAGAGTGCGTTGAATTCAGCTCCTCAAACTCTATCTCTGGTGTAAAGGACAACTTTCTATCCCCGTGCGTTTGGACAGGAGAGACCGGCAAAATTTAAAAAATCGGGCATTTTGAACTTCCAGAAAATAAATTTTTCTACACAAGGAGAAAGAAGCGAACCAGGGGCCCGCCCTTTTAGCTGTAGCAACCAGGTATCCTCAGTAATAACCACCGTGAAAATCCAGCAAATCCGCCGCACTTTTTTCTACACTTTTTTTTCCGGTACCTATGGTATTTCGGTCTCTAATTCCGGGAATAATGACCCTACCGAGGAACGGGATACGGTCCTGTATTAACCCTTGACTTACTTGTTACACGATAGCCTCAAACCGGGAATCGCGTACACAAGTTGATTTTCGAAAAAAAAAAATGGGAAGGGACACTATTCTGCCGACATTCTAGCCGCCATAATTCCTCAGTGCTTGAAGTGACAATAAAGCCGAAGAGTGCGTTGAATTCAGCTCCTCAAACTCTATCTCTGGTGTAAAGGACAACTTTCTATCCCCGTGCGTTTGGACAGGAGAGACCGGCAAAATTTAAAAAAATCGGGCATTTTGACCTTCCAAAAAAGAAATTTTTCTACACAAGGAGAACGAAGCGAACCAGGGGCCCGCCCTTTTAGCTGTAGCATCCAGGTATCCTCAGCAATAACCACCGTGAAAATCCAGCAAATCCGCCGCACTTTTTTCTACACTTTTTTTCCCGGTACCTATGGTATTTCGGTCTCTAATTCCGGGAATAATGACCCTACCGAGGAACGGGATACGGTCCTGTATTCCCCCTTGACTTACTTGTTACACGATAGCCTCAAACCGGGAATCGCGAACACAAGTTGATTTTCGAAAAAAAATGGGAAGGGTTTAAACCACTATTCTGCCGACATTCTAGCCGCCATAATTCCTCAGTGCTTGAAGTGACAATAAAGCCGAAGAGTGCGTTGAATTCAGCTCCTCAAACTCTATCTCTGGTGTAAAGGACAACTTTCTATCCCCGTGCGTTTGGACAGGAGAGACCGGCAAAATTTCAAAAATCGGGCATTTTGACCTTCCAAAAAAGAAATTTTTCTACACAAGGAGAACGAAGCGAACAAGGGGACCGCCATTTTAGCTGTAGCATCCAGGTATCCTCAGTAATAACCACCGTGAAAATCCAGCAAATCCGCCGCACTTTTTTCTACACTTTTTTTTCCGGTACCTATGGTATTTTGGTCTCTAATTCCGGGAATAATGACCCTACCGAGGAACGGGATACGGTCCTGTATTCCCCCTTGACTTACTTGTTACACGATAGCCTCAAACCGGGAATCGCGAACACAAGTTGATTTTCGAAAAAAAAAATGGGAAGGGTTTAAACCACTATTCTGCCGACATTCTAGCCGCCATAATTCCTCAGTGCTTGAAGTGACAATAAAGCCGAAGGCACTCTTCAGCTCCTCAAACTCTATCTCTGGTGTAAAGGACAACTTTCTATCCCCGTGCGTTTGGACAGGAGAGACCGGCAAAATTTCAAAAATCAGGCATTTTGACCTTCCAAAAAAGAAATTTTTCTACACAAGGAGAACGAAGCGAACCAGGGGCCCGCCCTTTTAGCTGTAGCATCCAGGTATCCTCAGTAATAACCACAGTGAAAATCGAGCAAATCCGCCGCACTTTTTTCTACACTTTTTTTCCCGGTACCTATGGTATTTCGGTCTCTAATTCCGGGAATAATGACCCTACCGAGGAACGGGATACGGTCCTGTTATTCCCCCTTGACTTACTTGTTACACGATAGCCTCAAACCGGGAATCGCGAACACAAGTTGATTTTCGAAAAAAAATGGGAAAAGTTTAAACCACTATTCTGCCGACATTCTAGCCGCCATAATTCCTCAGTGCTTGAAGTGACAATAAAGCCGAAGAGTGCGTTGAATTCAGCTCCTCAAACTCTATCTCTGGTGTAAAGGACAACTTTCTATCCCCGTGCGTTTGGACAGGAGAGACCGGCAAAATTTAAAAAATCGGGCATTTTGAACTTCCAGAAAATAAATTTTTCTACACAAGGAGAAAGAAGCGAACCAGGGGCCCGCCCTTTTAGCTGTAGCAACCAGGTATCCTCAGTAATAACCACCGTGAAAATCCAGCAAATCCGCCGCACTTTTTTCTACACTTTTTTTTCCGGTACCTATGGTATTTCGGTCTCTAATTCCGGGAATAATGACCCTACCGAGGAACGGGATACGGTCCTGTATTAACCCTTGACTTACTTGTTACACGATAGCCTCAAACCGGGAATCGCGTACACAAGTTGATTTTCGAAAAAAAAAAATGGGAAGGGACACTATTCTGCCGACATTCTAGCCGCCATAATTCCTCAGTGCTTGAAGTGACAATAAAGCCGAAGAGTGCGTTGAATTCAGCTCCTCAAACTCTATCTCTGGTGTAAAGGACAACTTTCTATCCCCGTGCGTTTGGACAGGAGAGACCGGCAAAATTTAAAAAAATCGGGCATTTTGACCTTCCAAAAAAGAAATTTTTCTACACAAGGAGAACGAAGCGAACCAGGGGCCCGCCCTTTTAGCTGTAGCATCCAGGTATCCTCAGCAATAACCACCGTGAAAATCCAGCAAATCCGCCGCACTTTTTTCTACACTTTTTTTCCCGGTACCTATGGTATTTCGGTCTCTAATTCCGGGAATAATGACCCTACCGAGGAACGGGATACGGTCCTGTATTCCCCCTTGACTTACTTGTTACACGATAGCCTCAAACCGGGAATCGCGAACACAAGTTGATTTTCGAAAAAAAATGGGAAGGGTTTAAACCACTATTCTGCCGACATTCTAGCCGCCATAATTCCTCAGTGCTTGAAATGACAATAAAGCCGAAGAGTGCGTTGAATTCAGCTCCTCAAACTCTATCTCTGGGGCCCGCGCTTTTAGCTGTAGCATCCAGGTATCCTCAGTAATAACGACCGTGAAAATCCAGCAAATCCGCCGCACTTTTTTCTACACTTTTTTTTCCGGTACCTATGGTATTTCGGTCTCTAATTCCGGGAATAATGACCCTACCGAGGAACGGGATACGGGATACTTGTTACACGATAGCCTCAAACCGGGAATCGCGAACACAAGTTGATTTTCGAAAAAAAATGGGAAAAGTTTAAACCACTATTCTGCCGACATTCTAGCCGCCATAATTCCTCAGTGCTTGAAGTGACAATAAAGCCGAAGAGTGCGTTGAATTCAGCTCCTCAAACTCT
The DNA here is from genome assembly GCF_040183065.1 of Periplaneta americana. Taxonomy (NCBI): domain Eukaryota; kingdom Metazoa; phylum Arthropoda; class Insecta; order Blattodea; family Blattidae; genus Periplaneta; species Periplaneta americana. The sequence goes on from NW_027185516.1 coordinate 237,081, forward strand.
ATCTCTGGTGTAAAGGACAACTTTCTATCCCCGTGCGTTTGGACAGGAGAGACCGGGAAAATTTCAAAAATCGGGCATTTTGACCTTCCAAAACAGAAAATTTTCTACACAAGGAGAACGAAGCGAACCAGGGGCCCGCCCTTTTAGCTGTAGCATCCAGGTATCCTCAGTAATAACCACCGTGAAAATCCAGCAAATCCGCCGCACTTTTTTCTACACTTTTTTTTCCGGTACCTATGGTATTTCGGTCTCTAATTCCGGGAATAATGACCCTACCGAGGAACGGGATACGGTCCTGTATTCCCCCTTGACTTACTTGTTACACGATAGCCTCAAACCGGGAATCGCGAACACAAGTTGATTTTCGAAAAAAAAATGGGAAGGGTTTAAACCGCTATTCTGCCGACATTCTAGCCGCCATAATTCCTCAGTGCTTGAAGTGACAATAAAGCCGAAGAGTGCGTTGAATTCAGCTCCTCAAACTCTATCTCTGGTGTAAAGGACAACTTTCTATCCCCGTGCGTTTGGACAGAAGAGACCGGCAAAATTTCAAAAATCGGGCATTTTGACCTTCCAAAAAAGAAATTTTTCTACACATGGAGAACGAAATGAACCAGGGGACCGCCCTTTTAGCTGTAGCATCCAGGTATCCTCAGTAATAACCACCGTGAAAATCCAGCAAATCCGCCGCACTTTTTTCTACACTTTTTTTTCCGGTACCTGTGGTATTTCGGACTCTAATTCCGGGAATAATGACCCTACCGAGGAACGGGTTACGGTCCTGTATTCCCCCTTGACTTACTTGTTACACGATAGCCTCAAACCGGGAATCGCGAACACAAGTTGATTTTCGAAAAAAAAAATGCCGACATTCTAGCCGCCATAGTTCCTCAGTGCTTGAAGTGACAATAAAGCCGAGGAGTGCGTTGAATTCAGCTCCTCAAACTCTATCTCAGGTGTAAAGGACAACGTTCTATCCCCGTGCGTTTGGACAGGAGAGACCGGCAAAATTTCAAAAATCGGGCATTTTGAACTTCCAGAAAATAAATTTTTCTACACAAGGAGAAAGAAGCGAACCAGGGGCCCGCCCTTTTAGCTGTAGCAACCAGGTATCCTCAGTAATAACCACCGTGAAAATCCAGCAAATCCGCCGCACTTTTTTCTACACTTTTTTTTCCGGTACCTATGGTATTTCGGTCTCTAATTCCGGGAATAATGACCCTACCGAGGAACGGGATACGGTCCTGTATTAACCCTTGACTTACTTGTTACACGATAGCCTCAAACCGGGAATCGCGTACACAAGTTGATTTTCGAAAAAAAAAAATGGGAAGGGACACTATTCTGCCGACATTCTAGCCGCCATAATTCCTCATTGCTTGAAGTGACAATAAAGCCGAAGAGTGCGTTGAATTCAGCTCCTCAAACTCTATCTCAGGTGTAAAGGACAACTTTCTATCCCCGTGCGTTTGGACAGGAGAGACCGGCAAAATTTCAAAAATCGGGCATTTTGACCTTCCAAAAAAGAAATTTTTCTACACAAGGAGAACGAAGCGAACAAGGGGACCGCCATTTTAGCTGTAGCATCCAGGTATCCTCAGTAATAACCACCGTGAAAATCCAGCAAATCCGCCGCACTTTTTTCTACACTTTTTTTTCCGGTACCTATGGTATTTTGGTCTCTAATTCCGGGAATAATGACCCTACCGAGGAACGGGATACGGTCCTGTATTCCCCCTTGACTTACTTGTTACACGATAGCCTCAAACCGGGAATCGCGAACACAAGTTGATTTTCGAAAAAAAAAAAATGGGAAGGGTTTAAACCACTATTCTGCCGACATTCTAGCCGCCATAATTCCTCAGTGCTTGAAGTGACAATAAAGCCGAAGGCACTCTTCAGCTCCTCAAACTCTATCTCTGGTGTAAAGGACAACTTTCTATCCCCGTGCGTTTGGACAGGAGAGACCGGCAAAATTTCAAAAATCAGGCATTTTGACCTTCCAAAAAAGAAATTTTTCTACACAAGGAGAACGAAGCGAACCAGGGGCCCGCCCTTTTAGCTGTAGCATCCAGGTATCCTCAGTAATAACCACAGTGAAAATCGAGCAAATCCGCCGCACTTTTTTCTACACTTTTTTTCCCGGTACCTATGGTATTTCGGTCTCTAATTCCGGGAATAATGACCCTACCGAGGAACGGGATACGGTCCTGTTATTCCCCCTTGACTTACTTGTTACACGATAGCCTCAAACCGGGAATCGCGAACACAAGTTGATTTTCGAAAAAAAAAATGCCGACATTCTAGCCGCCATAGTTCCTCAGTGCTTGAAGTGACAATAAAGCCGAGGAGTGCGTTGAATTCAGCTCCTCAAACTCTATCTCAGGTGTAAAGGACAACGTTCTATCCCCGTGCGTTTGGACAGGAGAGACCGGCAAAATTTCAAAAATCGGGCATTTTGACCTTCCAGAAAAGAAATTTTTCTACACAAGGAGAACGAAGCGAACGAGGGGCCCGCCCTTTTAGCTGTAGCATCCAAGTATCCTCAGTAATAACCACCGTGAAAATCCAGCAAATCCGCCGCACTTTTTTCTACACATTTTTTTCCGGTACCTATGGTAATTCGGTCTCTAATTCCGGGAATAATGACCCTACCGAGGAACGGGATTCGGTCCTGTATTCCCCCTTGACTTACTTGTTACACGATAGCCTCAAAAGGGGAATCGCGAACACAAGTTGATTTTCGAAAAAAAAAAAAAAAAATGGGAAGCGTTTAAACCACTATTCTGCCGACATTCTAGCCGCCATAATTCCTCAGTGCTTGAAGTGACAATAAAGCCGAAGAGTGCGTTGAATTCAGCTCATCAAACTCTATCTCTGGTGTAAAGTACAACTTTCTATCCCCGTGCGTTTGGACAGGAGAGACCGGCAAAATTAAAAAAATCGGGCATTTTTACCTTCCAAAAAAGAAATTTTTCTACACAAGGAGAACGAAGCGAACCAGGGGCCCGCCCTTTTAGCTGTAGCATCCAGGTATCCTCAGTAATAACCACCGTGAAAATCCAGCAAATCCACCGCACTTTTTTCTACACTTCTTTTCCCGGTACCTATGGTATTTCGGTCTCTAATTCCGGGAATAATGACCCTACCGAGGAACGGGATACGGTCCTGTATTCCCCCTTGACTTACTTGTTACACGATAGCCTCAAACCTGGAATCGCGAACACAAGTTGATTTTCGAAAAAAAAAAAATGGGAAGGGTTTAAACCACTATTCTGCCGACATTGTAGCCGCCATAATTCCTCAGTGCTTGAAGTGACAATAAAGCCGAAGAGTGCGTTGAATTCAGCTCCTCAAACTCTATCTCTGGTGTAAAGGACAACTTTCTATCCCCGTGCGTTTGGACAGAAGAGACCGGCAAAATTTCAAAAATCGGGCATTTTGACCTTCCAAAAAAGAAATTTTTCTACACAAGGAGAACGAAATGAACCAGGGGACCGCCCTTTTAGCTGTAGCATCCAGGTATCCTCAGTAATAACCACCGTGAAAATCCAGCAAATCCGCCGCACTTTTTTCTACACTTTTTTTTCCGGTACCTGTGGTATTTCGGACTCTAATTCCGGGAATAATGACCCTACCGAGGAACGGGTTACGGTCCTGTATTCCCCCTTGACTTACTTGTTACACGATAGCCTCAAACCGGGAATCGCGAACACAAGTTGATTTTCGAAAAAAAAAATGCCGACATTCTAGCCGCCATAGTTCCTCAGTGCTTGAAGTGACAATAAAGCCGAGGAGTGCGTTGAATTCAGCTCCTCAAACTCTATCTCAGGTGTAAAGGACAACGTTCTATCCCCGTGCGTTTGGACAGGAGAGACCGGCAAAATTTCAAAAATCGGGCATTTTGACCTTCCAGAAAAGAAATTTTTCTACACAAGGAGAACGAAGCGAACGAGGGGCCCGCCCTTTTAGCTGTAGCATCCAAGTATCCTCAGTAATAACTACCGTGAAAATCCAGCAAATCCGCCGCACTTTTTTCTACACATTTTTTTCCGGTACCTATGGTAATTCGGTCTCTAATTCCGGGAATAATGACCCTACCGAGGAACGGGATTCGGTCCTGTATTCCCCCTTGACTTACTTGTTACACGATAGCCTCAAAAGGGGAATCGCGAACACAAGTTGATTTTCGAAAAAAAAAAAAAAAAAATGGGAAGCGTTTAAACCACTATTCTGCCGACATTCTAGCCGCCATAATTCCTCAGTGCTTGAAGTGACAATAAAGCCGAAGAGTGCGTTGAATTCAGCTCATCAAACTCTATCTCTGGTGTAAAGTACAACTTTCTATCCCCGTGCGTTTGGACAGGAGAGACCGGCAAAATTAAAAAAATCGGGCATTTTTACCTTCCAAAAAAGAAATTTTTCTACACAAGGAGAACGAAGCGAACCAGGGGCCCGCCCTTTTAGCTGTAGCATCCAGGTATCCTCAGTAATAACCACCGTGAAAATCCAGCAAATCCACCGCACTTTTTTCTACACTTCTTTTCCCGGTACCTATGGTATTTCGGTCTCTAATTCCGGGAATAATGACCCTACCGAGGAACGGGATACGGTCCTGTATTCCCCCTTGACTTACTTGTTACACGATAGCCTCAAACCGGGAATCGCGAACACAAGTTGATTTTCGAAAAAAAAAAAATGGGAAGGGTTTAAACCACTATTCTGCCGACATTGTAGCCGCCATAATTCCTCAGTGCTTGAAGTGACAATAAAGCCGAAGAGTGCGTTGAATTCAGCTCCTCAAACTCTATCTCTGGTGTAAAGGACAACTTTCTATCCCCGTGCCTTTGGACAGGAGAGACCGGCAAAATTTCAAAAATCGGGCATTTTGACCTACCAAAAAAGAAATTTTTCTACACAAGGAGAACGAAGCGAACCAGGGGCCCGCCCTTTTAGCTGTAGCATCCAGGTATCCTCAGTAATAACCACCGTGAAAATCCAGCAAATCCGCCGCACTTTTTTCTACACTTTTTTTTCCGGTACCAATGGTGTTTCGGTCTCTAATTCCGGGAATAATGACCCTACCGAGGAACGGGATACGGTCCTGTATTCCCCCTTGACTCACTTGTTACACGATAGCCTCAAACCGGGAATCGCGAACACAAGTTGATTTTCGAAAAAAAAATGGGGTTTAAACCACTATTCTGCCGACATTCTAGCCGCCTTAATTCCTCAGTGCTTGAAGTGACAATAAAGCCGAAGAGTGCGTTGAATTCAGCTCCTCAAACTCTATCTCTGGTGTAAAGGACAACTTTCTATCCCCGTGCGTTTGGACAGGAGAGACCGGCAAAATTTCAAAAATCGGGCATTTTGACCTTCCAAAAAAGAAATTTTTCTAAACAAGGAGAACGAAGCGAACCAGGGGCCCGCCCTTTTAGCTGTAGCATCCAGGTATCCTCAGTAATAACCACCGTGAAAATCCAGCAAGTCCGCCGCACTTTTTTCTACACTTTTTTTTCCGGTACCTATGGTATTTCGGTCTCTAATTCCGGGAATAATGACCCTACCGAGGAACGGGATACGGTCCTGTATTCCCCCTTGACTTACTTGTTACACGATAGCCTCAAACCGGGAATCGCGAACACAAGTTGATTTTCGAAAAAAAATGCCGACATTCTATGGTATGGTATTTCGGTCTCTAATTCCGGGAATAATGACCCTACCGAGGAACGGGATACGGTCCTGTATTCCCCCTTGACTTACTTGTTACACGATAGCCTCAAACCGGGAATCGCGAACACAAGTTGATTTTCGAGAAAAAAAAATGGGAAGGGTTTAAACCACTATTCTGCCGACATTCTAGCCGCCATAATTCCTCAGTGCTTGAAGTGACAATAAAGCCGAAGAGTGCGTTGAATTCAGCTCCTCAAACTCTATCTCTGGTGTAAAGGACAACTTTCTATCCCCGTGCGTTTGGACAGGAGAGACCGGCAAAATTTAAAAAATCGGGCATTTTGACCTTCCAAAAAAGAAATTTTTCTACACAAGGAGAACGAAGCGAACCAGGGGCCCGCCCTTTTAGCTGTAGCATCCAGGTATCCTCAGTAATAACCACCGTGAAAATCCAGCAAATCCGCCGCACTTTTTTCTACACTTTTTTTCCCGGTACCAATGGTATTTCGGTCTCTAATTCCGGGAATAATGACCCTACCGAGGAACGGGATACGGTCCTGTATTCCCCCTTGACTTACTTGTTACACGATAGCCTCAAACCGGGAATCGCGAACACAAGTAGATTTTCGAAAAAAAATGGGAAGGGTTTAAACCACTATTCTGCCGACATTCTAGCCGCCATAATTCCTCAGTGCTTGAAGTGACAATAAAGCCGAAGAGTGCGTTGAATTCAGCTCCTCTAACTCTATCTCTGGTGTAGAGGACAACTTTCTATCCCCGTGCGTTTGGACAGGAGAGACCGGCAAAATTTCAAAAATCGGGCATTTTGACCTTCCAAAAAAGAAATTTTTCTACACAAGGAGAACGAAGCGAACCAGGGGCCCGCCCTTTTAGCTGTAGCATCCAGGTATCCTCAGTAATAACCACCGTGAAAATCCAGCAAATCCGCCGCACTTTTTTCTACACTTTTTTTTCCGGTACCTATGGTATTTCGGTCTCTAATTCCGAGAATAATGACCCTACCGAGGAACGGGATACGGTCCTGTATTCCCCCTTGACTTACTTGTTACACGATAGCCTCAAACCGGGAATCGCGAACACAAGTTGATTTTCGAAAAAAAAATGGGAAGGGTTTAAACCACTATTCTGCCGACATTCTAGCCGCCATAATTCCTCAGTGCTTGAAGTGACAATAAAGCCGAAGAGTGCGTTGAATTCAGCTCCTCAAACTCTATCTCTGGTGTAAAGGACAACTTTCTATCCCCGTGCGTTTGGACAGAAGAGACCGGCAAAATTTCAAAAATCGGGCATTTTGACCTTCCAAAAAAGAAATTTTTCTACACAAGGAGAACGAAATGAACCAGGGGCCCGCCCTTTTAGCTGTAGCATCCAGGTATCCTCAGTAATAACGACCGTGAAAATCCAGCAAATCCGCCGCACTTTTTTCTACACTTTTTTTTCCGGTACCTATGGTATTTCGGTCTCTAATTCCGGGAATAATGACCCTACCGAGGAACGGGATACGGTCCTGTATTCCCCCTTGACTTACTTGTTACACGATAGCCTCAAACCGGGAATCGCGAACACAAGTTGATTTTCGAAAAAAAAATGGGAAGGGTTTAAACCACTATTCTGCCGACATTCTAGCCGCCATAATTCCTCAGTGCTTGAAGTGACAATAAAGCCGAAGAGTGCGTTGAATTCAGCTCCTCAAACTCTATCTCTGGTGTAAAGGACAACTTTCTATCCCCGTGCGTTTGGACAGAAGAGACCGGCAAAATTTCAAAAATCGGGCATTTTGACCTTCCAAAAAAGAAATTTTTCTACACAAGGAGAACGAAATGAACCAGGGGACCGCCCTTTTAGCTGTAGCATCCAGGTATCCTCAGTAATAACCACCGTGAAAATCCAGCAAATCCGCCGCACTTTTTTCTACACTTTTTTTTCCGGTACCTGTGGTATTTCGGACTCTAATTCCGGGAATAATGACCCTACCGAGGAACGGGTTACGGTCCTGTATTCCCCCTTGACTTACTTGTTACACGATAGCCTCAAACCGGGAATCGCGAACACAAGTTGATTTTCGAAAAAAAAAATGCCGACATTCTAGCCGCCATAGTTCCTCAGTGCTTGAAGTGACAATAAAGCCGAGGAGTGCGTTGAATTCAGCTCCTCAAACTCTATCTCAGGTGTAAAGGACAACGTTCTATCCCCGTGCGTTTGGACAGGAGAGACCGGCAAAATTTCAAAAATCGGGCATTTTGACCTTCCAGAAAAGAAATTTTTCTACACAAGGAGAACGAAGCGAACGAGGGGCCCGCCCTTTTAGCTGTAGCATCCAGGTATCCTCAGTAATAACCACCGTGAAAATCCAGCAAATCCGCCGCACTTTTTTCTACACATTTTTTTCCGGTACCTATGGTAATTCGGTCTCTAATTCCGGGAATAATGACCCTACCGAGGAACGGGATTCGGTCCTGTATTCCCCCTTGACTTACTTGTTACACGATAGCCTCAAAAGGGGAATCGCGAACACAAGTTGATTTTCGAAAAAAAAAAAAAAATGGGAAGCGTTTAAACCACTATTCTGCCGACATTCTAGCCGCCATAATTCCTCAGTGCTTGAAGTGACAATAAAGCCGAAGAGTGCGTTGAATTCAGCTCATCAAACTCTATCTCTGGTGTAAAGTACAACTTTCTATCCCCGTGCGTTTGGACAGGAGAGACCGGCAAAATTAAAAAAATCGGGCATTTTTACCTTCCAAAAAAAAAATTTTTCTACACAAGGAGAACGAAGCGAACCAGGGGCCCGCCCTTTTAGCTGTAGCATCCAGGTATCCTCAGTAATAACCACCGTGAAAATCCAGCAAATCCACCGCACTTTTTTCTACACTTCTTTTCCCGGTACCTATGGTATTTCGGTCTCTAATTCCGGGAATAATGACCCTACCGAGGAACGGGATACGGTCCTGTATTCCCCCTTGACTTACATGTTACACGATAGCCTCAAACCGGGAATCGCGAACACAAGTTGATTTTCGAAAAAAAAAATGGGAAGGGTTTAAACCACTATTCTGCCGACATTGTAGCCGCCATAATTCCTCAGTGCTTGAAGTGACAATAAAGCCGAAGAGTGCGTTGAATTCAGCTCCTCAAACTCTATCTCTGGTGTAAAGGACAACTTTCTATCCCCGTGCCTTTGGACAGGAGAGACCGGCAAAATTTCAAAAATCGGGCATTTTGACCTACCAAAAAAGAAATTTTTCTACACAAGGAGAACGAAGCGAACCAGGGGCCCGCCCTTTTAGCTGTAGCATCCAGGTATCCTCAGTAATAACCACCGTGAAAATCCAGCAAATCCGCCGCACTTTTTTCTACACTTTTTTTTCCGGTACCAATGGTGTTTCGGTCTCTAATTCCGGGAATAATGACCCTACCGAGGAACGGGATACGGTCCTGTATTCCCCCTTGACTCACTTGTTACACGATAGCCTCAAACCGGGAATCGCGAACACAAGTTGATTTTCGAAAAAAAATGCCGACATTCTATGGTATGGTATTTCGGTCTCTAATTCCGGGAATAATGACCCTACCGAGGAACGGGATACGGTCCTGTATTCCCCCTTGACTTACTTGTTACACGATAGCCTCAAACGGGGAATCGCGTACTCAAGTTGATTTTCGAAAAAAAAAAATGGGAAGGGACACTATTCTGCCGACATTCTAGCCGCCATAATTCCTCAGTGCTTGAAGTGACAATAAAGCCGAAGAGTGCGTTGAATTCAGCTCCTCACACTCTATCTCTGGTGTAAAGGACAACTTTCTATCCCCGTGCGTTTGGACAGGAGAGACCGGCAAAATTTAAAAAATCGGGCATTTTGACCTTCCAAAAAAGAAATTTTTCTACACAAGGAGAACGAAGCGAACCAGGGGCCCGCCCTTTTAGCTGTAGCATCCAGGTATCCTCAGTAATAACCACCGTGAAAATCCAGCAAATCCGCCGCACTTTTTTCTACACTTTTTTTCCCGGTACCTATGGTATTTCGGTCTCTAATTCCGGGAATAATGACCCTACCGAGGAACGGGATACGGTCCTGTATTCCCCCTTGACTTACTTGTTACACGATAGCCTCAAACCGGGAATCGCGAACACAAGTTGATTTTCGAAAAAAAATGGGAAGGGTTTAAACCACTATTCTGCCGACATTCTAGCCGCCATAATTCCTCAGTGCTTGAAGTGACAATAAAGCCGAAGAGTGCGTTGAATTCAGCTCCTCAAACTCTATCTCTGGTGTAAAGGACAACTTTCTATCCCCGTGCGTTTGGACAGGAGAGACCGGCAAAATTTCAAAAATCGGGCATTTTGACCTTCCAAAAAAGAAAATTTTCTACACAAGGAGAACGAAGCGAACCAGGGGCCCGCCCTTTTAGCTGTAGCATCCGGGTATCCTCAGTAATAACCACCGTGAAAATCCAGCAAATCCGCCGCACTTTTTTCTACACTTTTTTTTCCGGTACCTATGGTATTTCGGTCTCTAATTCCGGGAATAATGACCCTACCGAGGAACGGGATACGGTCCTGTATTCCCCCTTGACTTACTTGTTACACGATAGCCTCAAACCGGGAATCGCGAACACAAGTTGATTTTCGAAAAAAAAATGGGAAGGGTTTAAACCACTATTCTGCCGACATTCTAGCCGCCATAATTCCTCAGTGCTTGAAGTGACAATAAAGCCGAAGAGTGCGTTGAATTCAGCTCCTCAAACTCTATCTCTGGTGTAAAGGACAACTTTCTATCCCCGTGCGTTTGGACAGAAGAGACCGGCAAAATTTCAAAAATCGGGCATTTTGACCTTCCAAAAAAGAAATTTTTCTACACAAGGAGAACGAAATGAACCAGGGGCCCGCCCTTTTAGCTGTAGCATCCAGGTATCCTCAGTAATAACCACCGTGAAAATCCAGCAAATCCGCCGCACTTTTTTCTACACTTTTTTTTCCGGTACCTGTGGTATTTCGGACTCTAATTCCGGAATAATGACCCTACCGAGGAACGGGTTACGGTCCTGTATTCCAACTTGACTTACTTGTTACACGATAGCCTCAAACCGGGAATCGCGAACACAAGTTGATTTTCGAAAAAAAAAATGCCGACATTCTAGCCGCCATAGTTCCTCAGTGCTTGAAGTGACAATAAAGCCGAGGAGTGCGTTGAATTCAGCTCCTCAAACTCTATCTCAGGTGTAAAGGAAAACTTTCTATCCCCGTGCGTTTGGACAGGAGAGACCGGCAAAATTTCAAAAATCGGGCATTTTGACCTTCCAGAAAAGAAATTTTTCTACACAAGGAGAACGAAGCGAACGAGGGGCCCGCCCTTTTAGCTGTAGCATCCAGGTATCCTCAGTAATAACCACCGTGAAAATCCAGCAAATCCGCCGCACTTTTTTCTACACATTTTTTTCCGGTACCTATGGTAATTCGGTCTCTAATTCCGGGAATAATGACCCTACCGAGGACCGGGATTCGGTCCTGTATTCCCCCTTGACTTACTTGTTACACGATAGCCTCAAAAGGGGAATCGCGAACACAAGTTGATTTTCGAAAAAAAAAAAAAAAAAAAAAATGGGAAGCGTTTAAACCACTATTCTGCCGACATTCTAGCCGCCATAATTCCTCAGTGCTTGAAGTGACAATAAAGCCGAAGAGTGCGTTGAATTCAGCTCATCAAACTCTATCTCTGGTGTAAAGTACAACTTTCTATCCCCGTGCGTTTGGACAGGAGAGACCGGCAAAATTAAAAAAATCGGGCATTTTTACCTTCCAAAAAAGAAATTTTTCTACACAAGGAGAACGAAGCGAACCAGGGGCCCGCCCTTTTAGCTGTAGCATCCAGGTATCCTCAGTAATAACCACCGTGAAAATCCAGCAAATCCACCGCACTTTTTTCTACACTTTTTTTCCCGGTACCTATGGTATTTCGGTCTCTAATTCCGGGAATAATGACCCTACCGAGGAACGGGATACGGTCCTGTATTCCCCCTTGACTCACTTGTTACACGATAGCCTCAAACCGGGAATCGCGAACACAAGTTGATTTTCGAAAAAAAAATGGGTTTAAACCACTATTCTGCCGACATTCTAGCCGCCTTAATTCCTCAGTGCTTGAAGTGACAATAAAGCCGAAGAGTGCGTTGAATTCAGCTCTTCAAACTCTATCTCTGGTGTAAAGTACAACTTTCTATCCCCGTGCGTTTGGACAGGAGAGACCGGCAAAATTTCAAAAATCGGGCATTTTGACCTTCCAAAAAAGAAATTTTTCTACACAAGGAGAACGAAGCGAACCAGGGGCCCGCGCTTTTAGCTGTAGCATCCAGGTATCCTCAGTAATAACGACCGTGAAAATCCAGCAAATCCGCCGCACTTTTTTCTACACTTTTTTTTTCCGGTACCTATGGTATTTCGGTCTCTAATTCCGGGAATAATGACCCTACCGAGGAACGGGATACGGTCGTGCATTCCCCCTTGACTTACTTGTTACACGATAGCCTCAAACCGGGAATCGCGAACACAAGTTGATTTTCGAGAAAAAAATGGGAAGGGTTTAAACCACTATTCTGCCGACATTCTAGCCGCCATAATTCCTCATTGCTTGAAGTGACAATAAAGCCGAAGAGTGCGTTGAATTCAGCTCCTCAAACTCTATCTCTGGTGTAGAGGACAACTTTCTCTCCCCGTGCGTTTGGACAGGAGAGACCGGCAAAATTTCAAAAATCGGGCATTTTGACCTTCCAAAAAAGAAATTTTTCTACACAAGGAGAACGAAGCGAACCAGGGGCCCGCCCTTTTAGCTGTAGCATCCAGGTATCCTCAGTAATAACCACCGTGAAAATCCAGCAAATCCGCCGCACTTTTTTCTACACTTTTTTTCCCGGTACCTATGGTATTTCGGTCTCTAATTCCGGGAATAATGACCCTACCGAGGAACGGGATACGGTCCTGTTATTCCCCCTTGACTTACTTGTTACACGATAGCCTCAAACCGGGAATCGCGAACACAAGTTGATTTTCGAAAAAAAAAATGGGGTTTAAACCACTATTCTGCCGACATTCTAGCCGCCTTAATTCCTCAGTGCTTGAAGTGACAATAAAGCCGAAGAGTGCGTTGAATTCAGCTCCTCAAACTCTATCTCTGGTGTAAAGGACAACTTTCTATCCCCGTGCGTTTGGACAGGAGAGACCGGGAAAATTTCAAAAATCGGGCATTTTGACCTTCCAAAAAAGAAAATTTTCTACACAAGGAGAACGAAGCGAACCAGGGGCCCGCCCTTTTAGCTGTAGCATCCGGGTATCCTCAGTAATAACCACCGTGAAAATCCAGCAAATCCGCCGCACTTTTTTCTACACTTTTTTTTCCGGTACCTATGGTATTTCGGTCTCTAATTCCGGGAATAATGACCCTACCGAGGAACGGGATACGGTCCTGTATTCCCCCTTGACTTACTTGTTACACGATAGCCTCAAACCGGGAATCGCGAACACAAGTTGATTTTCGAAAAAAAAATGGGAAGGGTTTAAACCACTATTCTGCCGACATTCTAGCCGCCATAATTCCTCAGTGCTTGAAGTGACAATAAAGCCGAAGAGTGCGTTGAATTCAGCTCCTCAAACTCTATCTCTGGTGTAAAGGACAACTTTCTATCCCCGTGCGTTTGGACAGAAGAGACCGGCAAAATTTCAAAAATCGGGCATTTTGACCTTCCAAAAAAGAAATTTTTCTACACAAGGAGAACGAAATGAACCAGGGGCCCGCCCTTTTAGCTGTAGCATCCAGGTATCCTCAGTAATAACCACCGTGAAAATCCAGCAAATCCGCCGCACTTTTTTCTACACTTTTTTTTCCGGTACCTGTGGTATTTCGGACTCTAATTCCGGGAATAATGACCCTACCGAGGAACGGGTTACGGTCCTGTATTCCAACTTGACTTACTTGTTACACGATAGCCTCAAACCGGGAATCGCGAACACAAGTTGATTTTCGACAAAAAAAATGCCGACATTCTAGCCGCCATAGTTCCTCAGTGCTTGAAGTGACAATAAAGCCGAGGAGTGCGTTGAATTCAGCTCCTCAAACTCTATCTCAGGTGTAAAGGACAACTTTCTATCCCCGTGCGTTTGGACAGGAGAGACCGGCAAAATTTCAAAAATCGGGCATTTTGACCTTCCAGAAAAGAAATTTTTCTACACAAGGAGAACGAAGCGAACGAGGGGCCCGCCCTTTTAGCTGTAGCATCCAGGTATCCTCAGTAATAACCACCGTGAAAATCCAGCAAATCCGCCGCACTTTTTTCTACACATTTTTTTCCGGTACCTATGGTAATTCGGTCTCTAATTCCGGGAATAATGACCCTACCGAGGAACGGGATTCGGTCCTGTATTCCCCCTTGACTTACTTGTTACACGATAGCCTCAAAAGGGGAATCGCGAACACAAGTTGATTTTCGAAAAAAAAAAAAAAAAAAAAATGGGAAGCGTTTAAACCACTATTCTGCCGACATTCTAGCCGCCATAATTCCTCAGTGCTTGAAGTGACAATAAAGCCGAAGAGTGAGTTGAATTCAGCTCCTCAAACTCTATCTCTGGTGTAGAGGACAACTTTCTATCCCCGTGCGTTTGGACAGGAGAGACCGGCAAAATTTCAAAAATCGGGCATTTTGACCTTCCAAAAAAGAAATTTTTCTACACAAGGAGAACGAAGCGAACCAGGGGCCCGCCCTTTTAGCTGTAGCATCCAGGTATCCTCAGTAATAACCACCGTGAAAATCCAGCAAATCCGCCGCACTTTTTTCTACACTTTTTTTCCCGGTACCTATGGTATTTCGGTCTCTAATTCCGGGAATAATGACCCTACCGAGGAACGGGATACGGTCCTGTTATTCCCCCTTGACTTACTTGTTACACGATAGCCTCAAACCGGGAATCGCGAACACAAGTTGATTTTCGAAAAAAAATGGGAAAAGTTTAAACCACTATTCTGCCGACATTCTAGCCGCCATAATTCCTCAGTGCTTGAAGTGACAATAAAGCCGAAGAGTGCGTTGAATTCAGCTCCTCAAACTCTATCTCTGGTGTAAAGGACAACTTTCTATCCCCGTGCGTTTGGACAGGAGAGACCGGGAAAATTTCAAAAATCGGGCATTTTGACCTTCCAAAAAAGAAAATTTTCTACACAAGGAGAACGAAGCGAACCAGGGGCCCGCCCTTTTAGCTGTAGCATCCGGGTATCCTCAGTAATAACCACCGTGAAAATCCAGCAAATCCGCCGCACTTTTATCTACACTTTTTTTTCCGGTACCTATGGTATTTCGGTCTCTAATTCCGGGAATAATGACCCTACCGAGGAACGGGATACGGTCCTGTATTCCCCCTTGACTTACTTGTTACACGATAGCCTCAAACCGGGAATCGCGAACACAAGTTGATTTTCGAAAAAAAAATGGGAAGGGTTTAAACCACTATTCTGCCGACATTCTAGCCGCCATAATTCCTCAGTGCTTGAAGTGACAATAAAGAGGAAGAGTGCGTTGAATTCAGCTCCTCAAACTCTATCTCTGGTGTAAAGGACAACTTTCTATCCCCGCGCGTTTGGACAGAAGAGACCGGCAAAATTTCAAAAATCGGGCATTTTGACCTTCCAAAAAAGAAATTTTTCTACACAAGGAGAACGAAATGAACCAGGGGCCCGCCCTTTTAGCTGTAGCATCCAGGTATCCTCAGTAATAACCACCGTGAAAATCCAGCAAATCCGCCGCACTTTTTTCTACACTTTTTTTTCCGGTACCTGTGGTATTTCGGACTCTAATTCCGGGAATAATGACCCTACCGAGGAACGGGTTACGGTCCTGTATTCCAACTTGACTTACTTGTTACACGATAGCCTCAAACCGGGAATCGCGAACACAAGTTGATTTTCGAAAAAAAAAATGCCGACATTCTAGCCGCCATAGTTCCTTAATGCTTGAAGTGACAATAAAGCCGAAGAGTGCGTTGAATTCAGCTCCTCAAACTCTATCTCAGGTGTAAAGGACAACTTTCTATCCCCGTGCGTTTGGACAGGAGAGACCGGCAAAATTTCAAAAATCGGGCATTTTGACCTTCCAGAAAAGAAATTTTTCTACACAAGGAGAACGAAGCGAACGAGGGGCCCGCCCTTTTAGCTGTAGCATCCAGGTATCCTCAGTAATAACCACCGTGAAAATCCAGCAAATCCGCCGCACTTTTTTCTACACATTTTTTTCCGGTACCTATGGTAATTCGGTCTCTAATTCCGGGAATAATGACCCTACCGAGGAACGGGATTCGATCCTGTATTCCCCCTTGACTTACTTGTTACACGATAGCCTCAAAAGGGGAATCGCGAACACAAGTTGATTTTCGAAAAAAAAAAAAAAAAAAAATGGGAAGCGTTTAAACTACTATTCTGCCGACATTCTAGCCGCCATAATTCCTCAGTGCTTGAAGTGACAATAAAGCCGAAGAGTGCGTTGAATTCAGCTCCTCAAACTCTATCTCTGGTGTAAAGGACAACTTTCTATCCCCGTGCGTTTGGACAGGAGAGCCCGGCAAAATTAAAAAAATCGGGCATTTTGACCTTCCAGAAAAGAAATTTTTCTACACGAGGAGAACGAAGCGAACCAGGGGCCCGCCCTTTTAGCTGTAGCATCCAGGTATCCTCAGTAATAACCACCGTGAAAATCCAGCAAATCCGCCGCACTTTTTTCTACACTTTTTTTTCCGGTACCTATGGTATTTCGGTCTCTAATTCCGGGAATAATGACCCTACCGAGGAACGGGATACGGTCCTGTATTCCCCCTTGACTTACTTGTTACTCGACAGCCTCAAACCGGGAATCGCGAACACAAGTTGATTTTCGAAAAAAAAAATGGGAAGGGTTTAAACCACTATTCTGCCGACATTCTAGCCGCCATAATTCCTCAGTGCTTGAAGTGACAATAAAGCCGAAGAGTGCGTTGAATTCAGCTCATCAAACTCTATCTCTGGTGTAAAGGACAACTTTCTATCCCCGTGCGTTTGGACAGGAGAGACCGGCAAAATTAAAAAAATCGGGCATTTTGACCTTCCAAAAAAGAAATTTTTCTACAGAAGGAGAACGAAGCAAACCAGGGGACCGCCCTTTTAGCTGTAGCATCCAGATATCCTCAGTAATAACCACCGTGAAAATCCAGCAAATCCGCCGCACTTTTTTCTACACTTTTTTTTCCGGTACCTATGGTATTTTGGTCTCTAATTCCGGGAATAATGACCCTACCGAGGAACGGGATACGGTCCTGTATTCCCCCTTGACTTACTTGTTACACGATAGCCTCAAACCGGGAATCGCGAACACAAGTTGATTTTCGAAAAAAAAAATGGGAAGGGTTTAAACCACTATTCTGCCGACATTCTAGCCGCCATAATTCCTCAGTGCTTGAAGTGACAATAAAGCCGAAGGCACTCTTCAGCTCCTCAAACTCTATCTCTGGTGTAAAGGACAACTTTCTATCCCCGTGCGTTTGGACAGGAGAGGCCGGCAAAATTTCAAAAATCAGGCATTTTGACCTTCCAAAAAAGAAATTTTTCTACACAAGGAGAACGAAGCGAACCAGGGGCCCGCCCTTTTAGCTGTAGCATCCAGGTATCCTCAGTAATAACCACCGTGAAAATCCAGCAAATCCGCCGCACTTTTTTCTACACTTTTTTTCCCGGTACCTATGGTATTTTGGTCTCTAATTCCGGGAATAATGACCCTACCGAGGAACGGGATACGGTCCTGTATTCCCCCTTGACTTACTTGTTACACGATAGCCTCAAACCGGGAATCGCGTACACAAGTTGATTTTCGAAAAAAAAAAATGGGAAGGGACACTATTCTGCCGACATTCTAGCCGCCATAATTCCTCAGTGCTTGAAGTGACAATAAAGCCGAAGAGTGCGTTGAATTCAGCTCCTCAAACTCTATCTCTGGTGTAAAGGACAACTTTCTATCCCCGTGCGTTTGGACAGGAGAGACCGGCAAAATTTAAAAAATCGGGCATTTTGACCTTCCAAAAAAGAAATTTTTCTACACAAGGAGAACGAAGCGAACCAGGGGCCCGCCCTTTTAGCTGTAGCATCCAGGTATCCTCAGTAATAACCACCGTGAAAATCCAGCAAATCCGCCGCACTTTTTTCTACACTTTTTTTCCCGGTACCTATGGTATTTCGGTCTCTAATTCCGGGAATAATGACCCTACCGAGGAACGGGATACGGTCCTGTATTCCCCCTTGACTTACTTGTTACACGATAGCCTCAAACCGGGAATCGCGAACACAAGTTGATTTTCGAAAAAAAATGGGAAGGGTTTAAACCACTATTCTGCCGACATTCTAGCCGCCATAATTCCTCAGTGCTTGAAGTGACAATAAAGCCGATGGCACTCTTCAGCTCCTCAAACTCTATCTCTGGTGTAAAGGACAACTTTCTATCCCCGTGCGTTTGGACAGGAGAGACCGGCAAAATTTCAAAAATCAGGCATTTTGACCTTCCAAAAAAGAAATTTTTCTACACAAGGAGAACGAAGCGAACCAGGGGCCCGCCCTTTTAGCTGTAGCATCCAGGTATCCTCAGTAATAACCACCGTGAAAATCCAGCAAATCCGCCGCACTTTTTTCTACACTTTTTTTCCCGGTACCTATGGTATTTTGGTCTCTAATTCCGGGAATAATGACCCTACCGAGGAACGGGATACGGTCCTGTATTCCCCTTGACTTACTTGTTACACGATAGCCTCAAACCGGGAATCGCGAACACAAGTTGATTTTCGAAAAAAACATGGGAAGGGTTTAAACCACTATTCTGCCGACATTCTAGCCGCCATAATTCCTCAGTGCTTGAAGTGACAATAAAGCCGAAGGCACTCTTCAGCTCCTCAAACTCTATCTCTGGTGTAAAGGACAACTTTCTATCCCCGTGCGTTTGGACAGGAGAGACCGGCAAAATTTCAAAAATCAGGCATTTTGACCTTCCAAAAAAGAAATTTTTCTACACAAGGAGAACGAAGCGAACCAGGGGCCCGCCCTTTTAGCTGTAGCATCCAGGTATCCTCAGTAATAACCACCGTGAAAATCCAGCAAATCCGCCGCACTTTTTTCTACACATTTTTTTCCGGTACCTATGGTAATTCGGTCTCTAATTCCGGGAATAATGACCCTACCGAGGAACGGGATTCGGTCCTGTATTCCCCCTTGACTTACATGTTACACGATAGCCTCAAAAGGGGAATCGCGAACACAAGTTGATTTTCGAAAAAAAAAAAAAAAAAAAATGGGAAGCGTTTAAACTACTATTCTGCCGACATTCTAGCCGCCATAATTCCTCAGTGCTTGAAGTGACAATAAAGCCGAAGAGTGCGTTGAATTCAGCTCCTCAAACTCTATCTCTGGTGTAAAGGACAACTTTCTATCCCCGTGCGTTTGGACAGGAGAGACCGGCAAAATTAAAAAAATCGGGCATTTTGACCTTCCAGAAAAGAAATTTTTCTACACGAGGAGAACGAAGCGAACCAGGGGCCCGCCCTTTTAGCTGTAGCATCCAGGTATCCTCAGTAATAACCACCGTGAAAATCCAGCAAATCCGCCGCACTTTTTTCTACACTTTTTTTTCCGGTACCTATGGTATTTCGGTCTCTAATTCCGGGAATAATGACCCTACCGAGGAACGGGATACGGTCCTGTATTCCCCCTTGACTTACTTGTTACTCGACAGCCTCAAACCGGGAATCGCGAACACAAGTTGATTTTCGAAAAAAAAAATGGGAAGGGTTTAAACCACTATTCTGCCGACATTCTAGCCGCCATAATTCCTCAGTGCTTGAAGTGACAATAAAGCCGAAGAGTGCGTTGAATTCAGCTCATCAAACTCTATCTCTGGTGTAAAGGACAACTTTCTATCCCCGTGCGTTTGGACAGGAGAGACCGGCAAAATTAAAAAAATCGGGCATTTTGACCTTCCAAAAAAGAAATTTTTCTACAGAAGGAGAACGAAGCAAACCAGGGGACCGCCCTTTTAGCTGTAGCATCCAGATATCCTCAGTAATAACCACCGTGAAAATCCAGCAAATCCGCCGCACTTTTTTCTACACTTTTTTTTCCGGTACCTATGGTATTTTGGTCTCTAATTCCGGGAATAAT